>NW_020174042.1:5680090-5700873 GCF_003031525.2 Neophocaena asiaeorientalis asiaeorientalis | reverse complement strand
TTACATTAATATCTATATATTATATATAATTATATATAGATACTTATTATATATATTATTATATATATACTTCCTTAATATCTTCCTCCAGTATGTCTTGTCTTTCACCTTGTATCTATTGCCACTTCAGTTTTTAATTTTGAGATAATCAGATGATTGGTTTTCCCTGATTAGTTTTCATGGACATGTGATTCATGATTTTAGGGTTATCTTTCAGAAATTCTTCCCTAGCCTGAGGTTATAAAGGTATACATCTGTATTTTTTTCTATTAGCTTTAAAACCTTATTTTTCCTATTTAGATCTTTAATCCATCCAAAGTGTGTGTAGAATATGAGGTGTAGTGATCTAAATTTTTGTCCTTCAAGTGAAAAGCCTGTCCTCAATACTTTGTGCAGTTCAGAATATCAAAGATGTGTATTTTTGACCAGTAGACACTCCGTGGTATAAATATGGTATTTATACACAAGCAGAGTACTTTGAATCTTCCTGACATAGCACTCATTTTTCACTGTGAGTTGACTATCTAGATGTCCTGCTTCGAAAAGTTTGCTTTTGGAGGGCATAAGTTTATAGTTGCATACTTAATATTTTGGCTTTGGACATTTTAGAAAGTATAGTTTAAGCAAAATGAAAATAAAAGCCATTTATACTTGTCCCGTTCTAGAGCATTAACTATTGTTTAGGTTTTGGAGGTAAAATCTTCCCAGCTTTTTACATCAGTGTAATGATAATAGTTAGCATTTATTGAGTACTTTCTATGTGCCAGTTTCAGTTGCTTTACATGTATTAATTAATTTAATCGTCACAGTAACTCCAAGGGGGTAGGTGTTATTGCCCTTATTTTACAGATAAGGAAAATGAGGCGCCAAATATCTGATTGGTAGGGTTTTCCCTTTTTCCTTTTTTAATTTTTAGTTTTAATGGAAATATTATTCATGTGGTTTTATAAACTGCTTTTTTCATGTTATTAATTATCCTCTGCATACCTAATAATCCTATTTTGTTCACGATATACTTAGTCATATCACAAGTTCTGGACATTTGAGTTGTTTGCATACTTAAATTATTGTAAGGTTTGTATGAATATTCCTTTACCAAAATTTCTACCTACTTCCCTGTCCTTCTGCTCTTCCTTCAAACAATTTGGTGGTTAGGAATTGGTATCTTGTTTGCATTTCTTTGATTACCCATTGATATTGAGTATTTTTTTGTGCTGTTTTTTTCTCTTTCATATATTGCTTTTTCTTTCACCAGCTATCTATTGGTGTTCATCTTTTCTCTATTGATTTGTAACTTCTTTAGTACTAAGCATAGAAAGCCTTTTTCATAAATAAAATATAATGTGATGTACTTAGGAAACTCTTTCCCCACCCCAAGATTGTATAAATATTCACTACTTCTTATACTTTGACTCTCTTATATTTAATTCTATAATTCATTTGGAATTAGGTGGGGAGGAAAAGTATGATGTGAGGAAGGAAACTTATCTAACCCTTTTCTTCCAAAATTACTTATTTGACACAATACCAATTATTGAACAATCCATACTTTCCCCCATTGATTTGAAATGTATGTAATCAATGTGTATAACCTTTGTTATATACTACTTTCTTACAAGTAATCACTTAAGAATTTCTCAGTTTTCTTGCTTCGTTGATCTATTTGTTTAGACTCCAGAACAGAACTTATTAACTGTTCTGTGGTATGCATTTAATTAGCAGTCTTTATTTCTGTCCTTCACCTGTAAATATAATAAATTTCCTTTTTTTCTTTTAAATCAATGACTTACGGCTACAATATCACCATTCACAGCTTCGTGTCTTCAGAGTAATGATGCAAGATATATATTTCTGACCAAAGTATTCTTTGCAATCTATTCTGTTTGGTTGCAGATGCAGAGCAGAGCCTTTAAAAGTTCACCTGGCCTTCTGTACCAATATGTAAATAGTGAGCATGCAAATGTATTAAAATGATGTCACTCTAGCAACTCGTCTGCATTTAGAAAGAATGTGACGAGGCTTATGTTTAATAGATAATGTTCTATATATACCTTTTTACAATATATCTAGCCAAATTACTTGATTCAAAACAAGGGACCAGTATGAAAAGTTTCTGTGAATAATTAACAATAAGAAGTAATTGTATGGCGTTTACGATAAAGTGAGGCTTGTTTCATTTATGTTGGGTTTTGTTTTTTCCCCTCCTCTAGGTAGCCTTTCCAGTAAATATATGACTCAGGGAAAAGCCTCAGCGAAGAGGACCCAGCAGGAATCATGAGGGAAGGAAAATGCCGCACTCTAAATGGCCACTCAGGCGTTCCTATTCACTTTGAAAATTAGGTTCATTTCACAGGACACAGCAGCATAGATCAGGCTTCAACTTAACATTTAAGGGAGATGTCCGATTTTTTTTTTTTAACTTAATGAAATTGTTAATGAGGAAAAAAATTTTTTATATAGTCTTACCTACTACAAATCCCTGTAGATTTAAGGATTTTAATAGAAAGCCATGATGTATGTATTGAAGACAGGTTTTAAAAAAAATGTAATTATGGGCCAGTATTCAGGAATACAATTTCATGCTTTTTAATTCTTTCAAAGCACACTAAAATTAGTGTGCTGATGAACTCCAAGTAAATTAATCCTTTTTTTCCCTTATAAATCCTTTTTGTTTGTTTGTTTTGAAGAGGGGAAATTATATTTATTGTTGTTGACTGAATCCTTGTGTGAAAGCGTGTCAAATATGTGTGAACTGCCACTACTGTATTTACGATTTACAAACCTTACTTTATTGATATTTGTAGAAGAAGTGATAACGTGAACATGAGTACCTATTTATGTGAGCCTTCCGTGGATGAGCAGTGCCACTGAGGGGCTTTTAGTTTTCTTCCCTCTCTAATTTTAAGTAAGTTGACATATAACTACTATGGTCATAAAAATGAAGTAAGGAAAACAAGAGTCCTGTTTGCTGCTAAAAACATTTTCAAAGGAAAAATGACAAAAGTAATTTTTACTTTTTATGATATTCAGAAATTAGGGTGGAGGACTTTTAAAATCCCTGATTATTAAAGAGGCTATCTCTGCCAGTCATGAGTTTGATTGGTCTGACTGGAGCCCTCCTGGAACTGTTTCTCTAATTCACAAGCCCTTCAGAAGTAGTACATGGTCTAAACTATGCCTCGGTTTATTTATCATTTTCAAATAAAATCACATTTTCAACCTGTAACTTTATCCATATTACTTTCCACTGAGAGTCCTACATTTCCTGAGGAAACTAGGTCAAGGATTAAGGGCGGTACAGATCTGCTCCTCTTTATCCCATGTTCCCTTTACATGTGCTCATTCGATCTGGTGTTTATTGACACCCGACGCCTGCCAAGTCGTGAGAGTGTGCCAGTAAGAGGCACAGATTTATGGGGGGTGAATGCATAGGAAGGGCTGCAGCAGGTGCTTGCTGGGCAAACGTTCCCAGATAGAAGAGGGCTCAGAAAGTAGCATACCTTGTGTGCCCTTCTTTTAAACAAATTACTTGGAGACATTTTCCAGCTAAAAAAGAACCATATCAAAATTAACTTTAGAGGGGAGTTCCCTTTGGCTTAGTGGTTAGGATTCGGGGCTTTCACTGCTGTAGCCCAGGTTCAGTCCCTAGCCAGGGAACTGAGATACTGCAAGCCACGCGGGGCAGCCAAAAAAAGAAAAAAAAAATTAAGTTTAGAGTAGGGAAGTTGTGGTAGAAAGAATTAGGCATTATTCCTTACTCAGTTTTGAATGAACTGAAACTCATGAATCAACAAGTAAATTAAGCACCCTGGGCTAAAACTGCTCTACCTGACTTTCCTCTGCTGCTCCTCTTTTCTTCTCTTGCCTTCGCACATGAAAGTCGACTGGACACGTAATTCTTGTCACTTTCTTTGGAAAGACTGTTGATGGCATTCTGTTTTCTTCTGGCATTGTAACGAGATTGGGGCCAACCTGATTTTTGTTCCCTTATAGGTTTTATTTTTCTGCTTGGATGCTTCTGTGTTTATTTCTCCCTGTAACTTTTGTATCAGTGACATTTGTCTGAAACAAAAGTGAATCCAATGTCTCTCCCCACCTAAGGTTTGTTTTTTTTTTAATTTGAGAGAATATCTATATTCATAATTTTAGTTCTCAAAAATACTTTTGTCTATTCTCAAATGCCTCTCCCTATCATCTCTTTCCTTTCCGGTTAGGAAAGCTTGTCAAGTTTAACCTCCACGTGACTGGCTTGATTTTTAGTGTCATTCTGCTGTTTGCTCTTTCTAACATGAGGTTTGTTATTGCACCTGTAACTTTCTTGAACTTACCTAACCCACCACCTTCCTTTTCCTCTCATTCTTTTAGTTTGTTCTTATTATCTTCCTTTTCATAGAAACCATATTTTCATATCTCCTTTGAAGAATGTTGAAAGTTTCCTACATTTTATTCTGATTTCTAAAGTAGATTCTGCCTAATGTATTTGATAGCTTTTTGATTTTCAGTTCGTCACACTGAATCAGTGGGACGGTGACTAGTATTTGCCAGCAGACCTGGATAATGTATTGCCCTTGGTTCTCTTCACTCCCTGTACTTGGATGCTGGTCACAGCCCCTTCTCAGCACCCCAGCTGGGGGACAGGAACATCTGCTCCATGCTGAGTCCAGTTTCCAGGGTGTGGCTATCTTGCAGATGCAGCTGGTCTGTCTCTCACAAGCTGCAAAAATGCCCCACCACCAGGGTTCTCCCTTCCTCTTTCTCTCAAGAACAAAAATATGAAATCCATTTTTTATATCCCCGATCTACACTTTTTAATCTCTTGCTCAGTGTGTACAGTAGCAGGAATGTGCATACTTAGAGATGTTATTAAATGTTCTCAGATAACTTCAGTTTATTCAAATATGTGTGTGTGTGTGTATATATATATATTACCCTAGTGGAAAAAATCCTGGGTAGATAAGTCAGTAGGGTTCAGTATTATGGCAAAAAAAAATGTTGAAAGGAAACAGAATTTAACAAACCTCCCTAAAATTGCAAAGATGTGCTCGGTACTTCTTTTTCTTTGAAAGCAGGCTTGTTTGGACAGCAGCAGTCAAGAATTTAGCACACTTTGCACTGAGTGGAATTCTAGGCTTAATTAGGTTCTGGCTCTGCCATTATTCCAGGTGAGAGTGTGGCAAATCCCTCTGACCTTTTAGCAGTTCATTTTCCTTGCCTGTAAAATGGAAACCATACCTGCCCTTCCACGGTAGTGAGGATCAAGTGCGGTCTTACTAAGAAAACACTTTTTTAAATGTCTAGAACCCTGAAATGAAATCCTGAAGTGCAGTGTTGAACATTTTCCTATTGTAAGTTTTTAACCTATTAGTGGAAATCTAGAAGTGGTTACAGCTTGGGACCACTTCAACAGTCTCCACACCCGCCTAACTTCAACACCACACAACAGCTGCTGCTCTGAGATAAAGGAGCACACATTTTTTATATAGTCATGAAGACACTTTCTTCTAACATGCCAGTTTCTTTCAGGGATCTGCACCATTTTCAAGTAACATTAGGTATGCCTGATCCACTGACAATGGCTGAGCACATACATGCAAAACAGCCAACGTTAAAAACTGAGTAGTGTGTATTAAATAGAGGAAAGAAAGCTATTAGTCATACACAGGATCCTCAATCAGAAAATTTAGGACTAGATTTTTTAAATAGTGTCTAAGGCACTATACTAAAGGGCTTGAGTTTAAGCATCATTTATAAAATAGCCATGCCAACGCTCCTCTGTGTGGCTCAAAGTAGTGAGGCTCCAATGAGATAATGTGCTCAAGGGTTCTTCTGAAACCTGAACAGTGCTACGCAACTGTGTAACATTTTTTCAATAATTGATAAAAATACATGGCATCTTTTTTTTACATTTTTGTTAATAAACTTTATTTTTTAGAGCAGGTTTAGGTTCACAGCAAAATTGAGCAGAAAGTAGAGAGTTCCCTTATGGCCCCTGCAGCACACCAACCTCCACCACTGTCCACATCCTGTACCGGAGTGGGACATTTGTTACAATCCATGAACCTACATGGGCACATCATTGTCACCTGGAGTCCATTGTTTACATTAAGATTCATTCGTGGTGTAGCACATTCTGTGGCTTTGGACAAATGTATAATGACATTGTATCATATGAAGTATTTTCAAAATTCATGGCATCTTTGAATATCTATTACCAATTAGCACCGTTTATGGAGTGCTGCTGTGTGCTGTGCAGTCTTCCAAGAGCTTTCCATTTAATCTTCATATCTTTAGGAGACAAGGCATGAGAAGGAACGTGATCACCCACCTAGTCACAGATCACCACCTTGTCAAATCACCCACCTAGTTAAAGATGAAACCAAGAGACGATTCCATACTACCTCGCCTAATCCCACAGTTTCTTCTGTGCACAGCGGGGCTTGGAAAACAACTATTCTCTTACTGTCAATGCGATCGCGTCTCAGTAGCAGAGAGAAAATTACTTAACTAATTCTGAACTATCCAATCCTGTAGGCTCTAGAGGATGATAGATAAACTGGGTTCTAATAAACACTTCACACTCCGCCCGTGGTGGTGCGCGTGGCGGGGAGCAAGGGGAAGCCCTCGCCCAGCCCAGCCCAGCATTTTAAAATAAAAATAAAAAACACTTCACTGATTAGTTCTTTCCACGTCAAAACACTGAGCAAGAATCCATCCTCCCCAGCAAGACTCCACACAACCTCCTCCTTCCTTTTTCCCTTTAGCACTTAGAAATGCCGCCTTTCTTTTTTTTTTTTTTTTTTTTTGGTACGCGGGCCTCTCACTGTTGTGGCCTCTCCCGTTGCGGAGCACAGGCTCCGGACGCGCAGGCTCAGCGGCCATGGCTCACGGGCCCAGCCGCTCCACAGCATGTGGGATCTTCCCAGACCGGGGCACGAACCCGTGTTCCCTGCATCGGCAGGCGGACTCTCAACCACTGCGCCACCAGGGAAGCCCAAAATGCCGCCTTTCTTGATGTTCTCCTCCCATCTGCTGCCCCTACTGCACTTCTCTCCTACCAGGATCTCCAATTCTTCCTTGGACCTTCCGTTTACCAGGCTTCCTGTGTATGCCTTGGGTATAGTGCTGGCTGCACAATGCCTGGGGCTCAGGAATGTTTGCCGAATTAAAGGACAGAAGTCCCTGAGCAGCCACAAGATCTGACAAGTAACAGGTATTCCATCAAGCTATCGACTGGTACTTGCTATAAAAGTATTCCCCAAGCTGCCCAGTCACATCTTACAGTAAAGCTGGATTCCAACCTAAAGCAAACATTGTGTTAGTATCATATTTCAACATCCCAAGCAGCTTGGGGAAAGGCGGGGGAGAGAAGTAGGATGTTTATTGAGAATCTGCGGTAATTCTACGCTCTTAAGAACTGCGAAGCTGGACCAAAAAGGAAGACGGAAACGTATGTAGCTGTCCGGGCCTCGAATCCATTCCGCACTTGTGAACCGCACCTCCCCGGCCGGTAGACTCCTCTGAGCTCTTAAGCGGCGGGGCAGCACCTTGCCCAGAAGGCAGGGCGTGGAACGGCGCGCCTCCGGAGTCCACAAGTCCGAGTTCTTTCCATGTGCCCCAGTCCGGCTTGAGTCAGCGCGCGTGGATCTGCCGCAGAGCTACGACCTTGCCCTCGACCCCTGTGTCCCGCGTCACATGACCACGGCCCGGGCGCCAAGCCACGCTCTCCGCCTGTCACTCATACGGCCCGCCCCACGCCCGTCACTCATACGGCCCGCCCAATGGCGACGGCGTGGGCGGTCCCACGAGGGGCAGGGCCTAGGGCGCCGTGCGCCGGAGCTTGTGGCGTCAATGCGCCCGCCGTGTCCATGGAGAGAGGCTGAGGTGGCCGAGTTCCGGCCCGAGGTATCGGGGCGCCGGGAGGGCGAGGATGTCGGCTTCGTTAGTCCGGGCCACTGTCCGGGCTGTGAGCAAGAGGAAGCTGCAGCCCACCCGGGCCGCCCTCACCCTGGTGAGTGGCTGGGGCGCGCGACCGGGCCCGTTATATTGGTTCACCTTCGCCCCCGCGAAGGGGGGCACGGTGGCAGGGCACAGCACGGCCGGGCGGCGGGACCCCTGACCCGCTCCGCAGCCGCCGCATCGTCCCCACGCCCGACTCGCCTCTGCTGTGGAGATAAACAAGCGCGGGCGGGGCTGCTCCTCGGGAGCCGGGCGCCCGGGAACTACGTTTCCCAGCAGGCCGCGCGCCGCCGCGTGCGGAGGGGGGAGGGGCGGCGCGAGCGCGGCCCCTTGGGGGTCAGGCGCGGCTTTTCCGGAGCTTGGGGTTTCGGAGGGTCTTGCTGCGGCAGCAGTGCTTGAGGTCGCGGGTTACTTAGAGGTCTTAAGTGCCAGGTGCCGGGCGCAGCTGGGTGAATGAACCAGGGTTCCTACCCTTGTGGCGCTTGGGGAGAGCCGAGCCTAGCCGAGCCTGGCCGCAGGACCACAGTGTGATGCGGCCACACCGGTGAGAGCGCGGAGACAACAAAGCCCACCCCCTTGCAGAGATCGAGGCTGCAGTGCACAAAGGGTTACTTCCTGGTGTCTGGGGTTGAAGAGGCTTTGAAACGCACTCTGTGCCTCCAGGGGCCCTAGGCTGTGGTGGCTCTAACAAAGGACAAAGAAGGATAAATTTCCACCCTGAGTGAGTTTACAGCGTTCTCTGGGTGAAAGGTCAAACACACTCAAAGGAAACTTGCTGCAGGTACTTACAGAACTTACTGTGCATGCTGGATCCCCGACGTACTGCACAGTTTTGTTTTGTGTTTTAAATTCACATAAAAGTAACCACTTGTAAGCGTTCGATTCGGTGGCATTTAGTACATTCACAGTATTGTGCAACTGTCACTTCTATGTAGCTCCAAAACACCTGGCCCCAAAAGAAAACCCCCCTGTCCATTAAGCAGTCACTATTTGCAGTTTTGAAAGATTAATTTCATAGGAAATCTTATGATCAGTTCAGCATTCTTCTCACACACACCCCACTCTTGGTAAAGAAGCCTTTGTGCAAACATTCAATTCCTGAAGACTGGGGAAAACAGATTAAATTGAATCATGGATTCCGTTCAATTTAATGCCATAAGAAGCCCTGTTGCCGGAAAGTTCGTTTCAGCAAAACAGGAGAAAGTCATGATGAGGTGGAAGAATATATTTTTATAATGGGTCACTGTTTTAGGTGCATAAGGAGGTTATCCTGTTTTTATGTGATACTGTATTCTACATTCCTTTTTTCTGTACCATCAAGCCCATTTTCCTGTCTGAAAGATACACCGTCAAATCTTAGAATTCTCCAAGATTTGAAATCATAAGAACTAGAAAGTACTACTCATACTTTGCGTCTCCTTTCAATCTCAGTAAAAATTATTCAGAAATCAAAAGAATTCTACCACTGGTACTGATAGAGCCAGGAAGAGTCAGAAAGTGTGGAGACACTTTTTTGCCTTTTCTTTCTCCACCATTTGGCATGGGTCATACCCTTTCTCTCCATTCCTACTTAGTCATCAGACATTTGAGACTACGTTTCCCACCCTCTTGGGACACAGTCATGGGCCAGGCCTTTGGCACCTCTAGAAATTACTAGGAACAATAACCCAGCCCACTTTCTCAGACCTGCTCTCAATCCATGCTTGCTCCTTTATGCTTCATTACCTGTCCCGGCTTACCAGGCCAATTCTGCTACCAGCACTGCTTTGTCATGTCAGTTCTCAGTTCACAAGGGCTCTGTGTTGCCTTTGATCAACATTTCCAATTAGCATGCAGGAGTTCATTGTCTGAATTTATCCTCCTTAACTGTCTAGCGGACTTTAGTCCCTTTCCCTGTGATCTTAGCTGGTGCCAACGCACATCCCTGTTTCTTTCCACCAAAGGTCTGTGGTAGCAGGCTTGCAGTTATTTTAATCCTGGCATGTGTTCCTAGTCTTAACACACTGGCATGCATGTATCTGTGCTTAATTTACAAGTGTTTTTGCAAACGTTTAACACCATGTTCATTTAAGTGCAAAAGCAGTGAAATCATCAAAGGACTAATGAGTGAAGACAGATGAGAGCAAATGAAATGAGATAGTTCAATGAAACGGGTAAGAAGAGATGATGAATGTTAGCTAAGTATATAAATTTTGACATCAGGAATTCAACATGTTGCAACCTTTGACAAGTGCTGTACCTGTGCAGTCTAGTCAGTGAGAGGTTAGGAAAAGGTGTTGATGAAATAAAAGCATGATTCCATGTTTTCAGAGCCAAATTACCTGTGTTAACTGATGTTAATCCAGGAGAGGATTGGTAGTTTGCTGGAGAGAAAGACTTCAAAGACTGGTCACAGGCACTTTTATGCAACCAGGGGTGGGTCCTTGATAGAATAAGGTTTCAACCCACCACATCAAAGTCAGTACCCTTCATCCAAGGAGGATGACATCCCCCTTCCCTACTTCCCTGCAGACCCAGGAATTGCGAATGGAATTGTATGTATAGGAGCCAGAGTAAAATATGACTGAAGAACTTGAAGATTTAACACTACACTGCAGGCAGAGGCCTTTATTTCCATTGTTGTACAAAGCAGAATCATTGCAGCCCTAATTAGGGTTAGGGATATACCCACAACTGTCCTAAAGCTCAACCAAAGATGTGAAGATTAATGGTACATAGCCAGCATCATTCTTGATGCACAAGAGAGAAGTTAATTCATTACATACAGTGGGTACCTTAGGGCTTAATTTCTAGCAGCTCCTGGTTGAGAAGGGTCTGGAAACAATATGATGTTAAATACATGGGGGCTCAAGGAGAGAAGCCCCAGAAGTCCTTTGGAACAGTGACCAAGCTGTAAGATTGGTATATGGAGGCAATATAAGGGGCATTACACAGGAAACAATTGGAAGTAGCCTGAATGTCTAACAGTGAAAGGCCAGTTAAATAAGTAAGAGTAAATCCTGTTGGCGAGATATGTAGTCATTGCAAGTAATGATTTTTTTTAAAGGTTTTGGAGTCATAACTCTTAATTCTTTGACTTACTAGCCCTGGGCAAATTATTTAATCTTTAATACCTAAATCACAGAACTGAAAGAATAAAAAGATGATGCATATTAAGCACCTAGAAAGTACTCAAGAAACAGTGAATATATATGTATGTTAGTTACTATGTATCAAATGAGTAGCATGTTAAACTTTCAAAAGTAGGCTACAAAATTGTGAATATATACTATGATTACCTGCATGTACAGGAATAGGCAAAGACAAAAGGGAAACAGCATCATAATGCCATAGCTGTTAAAGAATGACTCAAACAAAATATACTGAAATTTATTCATTGGCTGCCCTTTATCTACCACCTTTTAAACCTTAAAATGCCAGATTTACAATGAAACAAAACTAGGTTATAGTTGTTGGCTCATGTTTAGTATACATAATCGTGGAGTTAACTTCGGGTTTTAATCTTGTTTCCTTAAACAGCAAAAAATGAAAATTGCCTGGGGAATGACTAAGGAAATGCAGTATTGAGGATGGAAAGTTTCTGCTACAAGGAATAGAAATGCTATGGCATTGGATAAAGTAAAAGTATGTTGCTATGAAGTAGTCAAAAGATTCGTTTATCTGCAGTGCCTTCTCCCATAATTTCAACCACAAAAACAGACTAGAAGTCTTTTTTTTTTTTTAAGGCCAAAATATCTCACTCAAAAATACTCTTTCACTTGAAAGAATGTCTTGTTCTGTGATACACATATGAGAGCAATAATATTTCATTGAGTTTCAAGAGCCTCTTGAATTTTATTTCACTGGCCAAATCTCAGGTGAATTAGACTCATTGATTATACATAACTTTCTTGGGTGGGTATGGGTAACTTAGTTGTTTGGGGGAGTATGTTGAAATTGGAGGGCCACTAGGCTTGCAGCATGTTGTTTTGTTGAAGTTTTTATACTATTTCCCAGAATGATCTTAAGTCCCAAACGTTCCCCTGTTTAGTCATTCTGACTTGTTCTGAAATTCAGATCCATTGCTTGGAAAGTTCTAATAACCATATCTTTACCCTGAAGTGGACTCTCAGCAGGGTTATACAATATCAGTAACACTCCTCCCAGTGGGGTATATTGGATTATTGCCTGACACTAGGAAATTAAGACATGTTTTGGTTCCTGTAAAGACATGTTTTGGTTCCCAGGCACACAGGTAATTTTTCTCTTAAGCCCTTTTCAGTATGAAATGTTGAACATCAACCACTTTGTGGTAAGTGGACCACTCTCCATGAATTGCTTTTGTTTGCTGTTTAAGTGTTTTCTACTAAGAGTTGAGAAAAGAAGGAAATATATTGCTTTTGTAAAAACCAAATTAGATAATTTAGAAAGTCACATGAGACTCGGGAGTTCCCTGGTGGTCCAGTGGATAGGATTCGGCGCTTTCACTGCCATGGCCCAGGTTCAGTCCCTGGTCAGGATGAAAAGAAACACGTGGGGCAGCATGGTATGTGTGCCCTGAGCTTACACCTCCCATCTGCTGGCAATAAACCAAGGCTCCACATCAGGTTGGACTTCCAGTGAGTATTTTCCCACGGCTGTGCCTTTTTTTTTTTAATTTACTGGAAATCTTTTGATTGTAATTTGACAGTAATTAGATTAATTTCTTCAGGACTCACATGGGAAATATCACCATGAAAATTAGGAAAGCTAGTTTTTACTGGCAATCATTTAGAAGTGTAACTAAGCATTTTTTAAAAATTTTTTCCATTAATATCTCTCTAACTGTTTGAGGTTAACATACTGTGATCTTAAAAAATAAATAAATAAAAATAATTCTCTGCAGAATTTCCTCCTTCCCCCCACCCCCCCATCCTATTCCCTGTCGTTGATCTGCTTGGTTCCTGTTCTGATAGAACTGTGGGAAACGGCCTTTATAAACCACCCACTGGTAGTGATTTATTTAACTTTTTTTTTTTAAGTGACACACAATAAGAAATACATACACACCGTATGTTAATAACTGAATCAAAGTTTCACTGTTTAGTTTATCAAGTGCAGTGCACTGTTCTGTGATTTTTGTTTTTGTTTTTTGGCTGTGTTGGGTCTTCGTTGCTGCGCACGGACTTTCTTTGGTTGCAGCGAGCGGGGGCTACTCTTCGTTGCGGTGCGCAGGCTTCTCATTGTGGTGGCTTCTCGTTGCGGGGCACAGGCTCTAGGCGTGCGGGCTTCATTAGTTGTGGCACCCGGGCTTCAGTAGTTGTGGCACGCAGGCTTCAGTAGTTGCGGTACATGGGCTTAGTTGCTCCGTTGCATGTGAGATCTTCCCAGACCAGGGATCGAACCCATGTCCCCTGTGTTGGCAGGTGGATTCTTAACCACTGCGCCATCAGGGAAGTCCC
Organism: Neophocaena asiaeorientalis asiaeorientalis; assembly: GCF_003031525.2. Classification (NCBI taxonomy): domain Eukaryota; kingdom Metazoa; phylum Chordata; class Mammalia; order Artiodactyla; family Phocoenidae; genus Neophocaena; species Neophocaena asiaeorientalis. Next base: position 5,687,497 of record NW_020174042.1, on the reverse strand, counting down.
TGTTTTTGTTTTTGTTTTTTTAATGATAGTCTCCACCTTTTACATTGGTTTCATGACTTTTCTAAATTTGTCCAGGCTCTGCTTCAGAATCTCCATCTGGCCAAGCCCCAACCAGGCAGGGTGAAAGAGCACACTCAGGCCATCCATCAGGTCTGTACCCCCAGCACAGGCAGGTTGGCAGGTGGATTCTTAACCACTGCGCCATCAGGGAAGTCCCTGTTTTTGTTTTTGTTTTTTTAATGATAGCCTCAACCTTTTACATTGGCTTCATGACTTTTCTAAATTTGTCCAGACTCTGCTTCAGAATCTTCATCTGGCCAAGCCCCAACCAGACAGGGTGAAAGAGCACACTCAGGCCATCCATCAGGTCTGTACCCCCAGCACAGGCTTGAGTTCTGGCTACGATTACTACCTAGTTGTAGGTCATAATGTCCACTCTGAGATTTCACAAACCAGGAAAATGCCTGTATAGAAAACTGGAGGACCGGCTCAGCATTGCCAGCTAGAGGAGCTAGTGAAACAAAACGTAGGAAGGACATGATCTCTTCATGATAATATATTCTCATTGCTATAATAATAGCTGGCTTATGTTGAGCTCTCTGTTCCTGGCGCTATTCTAAATGCTTTTCATGAATTCGTTCGTTTAATCCTCACAAGAATCCTGAGGAGGAGGGACTTTTATCCCTGTTTAAGCCAAGTAATGGGCTGGGACACAGCTAGGAAGTGGGCCAGGAATGCCCTGGGACAGGCTTTCTCCCTAACAGCCTCCTCAGGAAATTGGGGTTTGTAATGCTGATCTACGCATGAAGTACATTGAGACGTTTTCTTATTTTTGAGGACAACTGGGCTTGGTTAAACGTTTCTTCTGAAAACTCTTACATGTTCTTGTTTCTATTATTGACTAGCTTAGTTCTGAGCATCATCTAGATGCTCAGATGCTGATGTAATAATCTCTGTGGATAGGGACTTCCCTGGAGGCCCAGTGGTCAAGACTTCGTGCTTCCAATGCAAGGGGCGCAGGTTCAATCCCTGGTTGGGGAACTAAGATCCCACGTGCCGCGCGGCCGAAATCAATCAGTTAATCATCTCTGTGAACATTTGGTGGGACTGGCACGAGAGGCACACTGGGTTATTTGATGCTGGTAACACTTTTTCCTCTAGGTGTGCGTTTTGATGGATCTGAAATAGATTTGGGGTAAACAGGATGAGCAATAGAGTTAATAATGATCAATAGGAAAAATGCCTGAAGGTTGGCTTTCCCAATGTGGTACTTGATATCATTCATTGACTGTCGAGTGCCTTCTGTGTGTCAGGCAATGTGCTTGTTGCTGGGCATAAAGTAGGAATTCGAAACAGATGCTGACTAGAAAAATTATATTTGTGATGTGAGTAGATAGTACCACAGAGATTATGAGAGGGAGCTGACCTTGACTGGGGGGTGGGGCAGGGGATGAAGAGGATGTTGCTAGTAGATATTTTTTAAATGCTTTTAATTGAGTAGAGTTCATATGCTTGTGTATGCAATCCACAAGGTACTCTGGTGAGAATGGAACATAAATTCACCACATGAATTTGCTAAAGATAGTCTTGAGTTGTCTTAAATACTAGGAAATATAAGGCTGAAGAAGGCAAAGTTTGTAACTAACAACTTAATAACCTTCCCTTTTTTCAGACACCTTCAGCAGTAAACAAGATAAAACAGCTTCTTAAAGATAAGCCTGAACACGTAAGTAAAACCAATCAGACAAATATTCAGTAAAAAATTGAAGTTGTATTTTCACAATGAATTTATCTTGTGATAAACAGTGTGCTTTCATTAATTAGGGGTTTTTATTTAAAAAGTAAAAAATGCTCATGATTTTTAAATGCAAGTAACACAACAGGGTATTATGAAAAGGAAGTCACTCTCTCGCCCCACATTCTTTATTCATTCTCCCTTCCAGGAGGCTGCCTCTTCGTGTCCTTGCACAGATCATCTGTGCATTTTATTACCTAGACCAAGGTTTCTCAGCCTCAGCACTGTTGATGTTTTGGACTGGATAGTCCTTGTTGGGAGTGGATTGCAGGATGTTTAGCAGAATCTCTGGCCTGTGCCAGAGTTGTTACAACCAACACTAATTCCCTGAGGGGAACCACTGGCCTAGACTTTGCTTGTTACATTTGCGTGTGTGTCTCTTTTCCTATTTAGGTGAGAACATACCACACACACTGTGGTTGCACTTTGCTTTGCCCCTAATAGTATAGCTTGAAGATGTTTCCATATCCTTACATAAAGATCCTTATTCTCTTTGTGGCTGCATATACTAGTGTATTCCGTTGAACAAGTTTATCTAGCCAGGCTCTCATATTAAAGGTCTTTTGGGTTGTTCTCATTCAGTGCTTCCACAAACATTATTCAACAAATATTTAGCATCTGTAGTGTGTCAGGCCCATTGTTCTGGACCTGTAGGCATAGCTTATTTCATCTACATAAGCTGTATTCTTAGATGTAGAATCGTTGGGCAAGGGGTGTGCGTACCATCTTAATCTTAGCACATTCTTCACTGCCTAAGAGATACTGTAAATGACTTCCAAGACTATTAATATTCAATAATTAGACTACAGAGTAGTTTCTAAGTTCCATTGTACAACCTGTATTAACAGTGTAACAGGAGTTCGATCATCTTCCCCCTAAGAATTATTAAATCTAAGTATATCAGTGTTCCAACTCAATTCCAACTAAATTTGGGTAGACGAATGACTAGAGTGTAAACTGACCAGTTGACACAATTCCACTTTTGTAGAGTTGAGGGATGTCTGTTCGTTTTGACATGAAAAGTGTTGAGCAAACACTTCTTCAGGTGGTCATTTGTGGCATAAGCAATCCCTTTTCCAAACTCCAGTTACCTAAAGCTGTATTTTCACATACTCTTTAAGTGTCTCTCTATTCCTAATAGTTGGACTTCCTGCTTGTTTGAGTCTTCCCTATTTGCAAAGATAAAAATTAAGTTAAACAAGTATTTATGACGTGTGCTCCAGAATTTCAGCCAGGCACTTTATTATTTATCATGTTGAATATGTGAAATTCCCTCACACATTCTCTAAGCTGTCACTGTGAAGGTGAATAAAGCTATAGTTCTGTCTCCTTGTTTGAAGACAGAAGAGAATACTCTGAATGCTTCAACTCATCAAAACCACCAAACATCTTAACATCTAACTCATGCTCTTCATCAGGTGTCTTCCCACTTTATGTTTGCTTTCCTGGAGCTAGCACATGTTACTGCTGTTCAGGGAATCAGGATCTGCTTGCTAAAATGATACTTATGATAATGCTGTATACGCACACGAAAAAGCAGATAGGACTCAAGAATAGATAGAAATTGGGTAGATGTTAGAAAACTACATTGAGGTAGACATTGGTATTTTAAAAGTGCTGTCTGGTCACTTTTTAAACTTCTTAACGTCTGTGTTGACTGCAGTCTTTTGCTTTCTGGTACTTGAGATCAAGTTTACAGAATTAAGGCCCCATGTCACGCAGAGGCAATGTGATTGCCAGGTGATCACCTATGAACCTTGGTGAACCTAACCATAGGGAAATATCCTGGGAACATCTCACATGGTGAGGTGGAGCAAAAACATTTTTGAGAAAGTCCAGTTTTCTTAGGTAGTCATCTCTGCCATCAGATATTTTTTTCCTTTTTTTTTTTTTTTAGAAAAAGGTGATTATTCAGTTTTGGAATTAAAACTCTTCCCTTAAAAATGTTATTCCCAGAAGAAATGGTTAATAGTAATGGTTAAGTAATAAACATGCTTTAGGTGTAGTGGAATATTATGTAGGCATTAGTTGCAAGTGATAATTACAAAAGCTAATTGCATGGGAACATGATGTCTTAAGTGGGAAAAAAACAAAGCAGAGAATAAATTTTTTATTTCTGCTCTAATAAAAACTATGTTTAGGGAATTCCCTGGCAGTCCAGTGGTTAGGACTCTGAGCTTTCATGGCCAGGGGCATGGGTTCAGTCCCTGGTTAGGGAACTAAGATCCCACAAGCCGCGTGGCACGGCCAAAAAAAAAAAACCCACGTTTAGATTATATATGAGACAAAGACTGAAAGAAAATAGGAAAAAACACACAAGCTCATTTTTAGGGTACTGGTGACTGTAGTTTTAGGGTGCAGTGTTCCCTCTGTATTTCTTTCTTCGTATATAATTGGTTTTTATTCTTTTTGGATCCCTGCCAATGTTGTAATGATATTTGTACAGTAGTTAAATTTTTTAAATGCTAGTTTCCCATTCTGCTTATACTTCCTAAAGGGACTATTTATAGCCAGAAATCTAATATTTATCTTTTAGCTTTTGAAGAAATGAATATTATCAAATAGGGCTTTTATTACTATAACTGTTTAATCTGTACTACATTAAAACTAAGTTTATTTTTACAATGCCTTTTCAGGTTGGTGTGAAAGTTGGTGTCCGAACCAGGGGTTGTAATGGCCTTTCCTACACTCTGGAATATACAAAGACAAAAGGAGACTCTGATGAGGAAGTTGTTCAAGATGGTGAGTTTTACGCAGACTTTTTCTGGACACTTTCTTCTCCCTAAAATGCTTAGCCTTGTGTAGCATGGAGAGTAATGATGATAATAGTAAGAAGGGTGTATATAGTGCTCACTGTAAGGGAGGCATGGTTCGACGGGCTCTCATATATTAACTAATTTATACACAGCAACTAAATGAGAATGGTACTGTATCATCCCCATTTTGCAGATGAAGAAACTGAGGCACTGAGAGATTAAATATGTTTGCCTAAGGTCACACAGCCAGTAAGTGGCCTTATGAACATTTGAACCCAATCAAGTTCACTCCAGAGGCTGTGCTCTTAGTAACTAAGTGATAGATTATTGGATAAACTTGTTTATTTGTTTCAGTTATGAAAGGTTATCATTGTGTGCAGAAAGATTTTAAGATGATAAAACTTCAGAATGAACCAGCCACTTTGGTGTGAAGCATCTGTGTCAAATAAGTAATGTCATTTCCTGCTTTAGAAGAGTCTATTTCCAAATTTCAGTAAAAATTGCAGTGCTTTAATTATAGTTTGCCCCTCCCCCCCAGTCCCTGCCCCTACCCAATAATCTGATAAAATCTATTTAAAACAAAATAAATACTGCCACAACCTCAGGGGAGTTTCAGCGTGCATGGGTTCTGCAGCACTGGCTTTGTGTGCGCCATTAGCCAGTTTTCATGGGTTCTTGATGTGTATTCTTTTTATTGCACTTAAGTTACTGATCAATAAAGACATTTGTTAATATATTATTTTTAAAATCAATATGTAAAAGTATCTTAAACCTGAAAGTTTTCATCTTAAAGAAGAGATCTAATAAAGATAGTTCATATTTAAGTAATGATGCAGTTTTTTATAAGGAAGAAAGCTTTCTTAATCCATTAGTATTTACGAAGGTTCCCACCTCTACCAACTAGTTAGGTAGAGATAACTAGGGAATTATGTTATTATCAGTTTTCTGGTCCATAAGCAGAAAAACAGAACTGCTTGTACTGATTCATGATTTAGTCTTATTAAACTAGCCCATTATATCATAGTCCTTTGTGTTTCTCTAGGCTTGGCAGTGTGTTGTGTGTACAAATGTCATTTCAGGATTTTCGTTAATCTCATTGACTCCATCTTTACAGAACTCTTACTGAGAATATACACATTTTCTTCATGTAGCAAATTGAAGTATAGCGAAGAAAGGCAAATTCTAGTTTTACACAGAATTGTCATGGAATTTGCTGTACACAACTGTCTAGCCTAATACAATTGTTTTTGACATGGATTATTTTGTAGGAAAGGGGACAGAAAACTGAGCACTGCATCCCTTAAAGGAAATAATGAGACAGATTCAAAAGCCTCTTGTTTGACGTTTGTTAGTGGTTACTATTTGAAGTTCAGTTGTGCTTTGAATCAGCAGGTTCCATGGGATGGCAGGCTTTATATGACTCATGTTTTCTTCTCCCCCAGGAGTCAGAGTGTTCATCGAGAAGAAAGCACAGCTAACACTTTTAGGAACAGAAATGGACTATGTTGAAGACAAATTATCCAGTGAGTTTGTGTTCAATAACCCAAACATCAAAGGAACATGTGGCTGTGGAGAAAGCTTTAATATTTGACTCCTCAGGACTGCTCGGGCTGTAGGCCCCAGGAGAGCTGTGGAAGCTCTACGGCTTATTGAAGAAGTCATAGGACTGTCGCATGCTTAAGGTTTGTAACATATGGCTGCCTTACAAGGAAAATAAAGTGATGCATTTGAAAATGAAGCCAGTGTGTTAGATTCCAGAAGAATTGATACTTGTGTCCTTTATAGGGGACAGAAAATGAGAATCTGTTGCTCTCTTTGTGTCATTTTTCTGATCTGTAAAGAAAAAAAGTTTTACGCTGCAAGTAAATTCTCCTTCCTGCATCCTTTCTGTTAGAGCTAGTTTCATGGAAGTTGCCTTCCTGGGGGAATTTCAGAAAACATATTCTTAATAGGTGTAGATTGGTGGATCTTTTGAAAGGATTGAACGTACATCTCCCAACAAGATGGATTTTAAAATTCAGAGACAGGAAGTCTTGACTCCTGGTGTGGTGTGGTGGTGCATTGTTTTTCTACCTAAACTGGGCACAGCGTTTCTACATTTTTATCTAAAACTTCATTGTCTGATACCTCATTTGCTTACCCTGCAGCATCCCCAGCCATTAAAGTATTGGACAGAGATTTCCTTAACTGTAGTGCAGAATAGTTCTGAGTGATGGGATCAAAAGGTAAATACTTCACCCACCTGTTTTTAAGTCCATTTCTTTTGCCCACCCTAAGCGTCTGCTCGGATGTGGGATCTCAAGCGGACTTAGATCCTTTTAATCAGAAGGTCTCTTAAAAGCCATCTAGCCCATCCCCTCAGTTCTATACCCTGGGAAGCTGAAGGGCTTTTGTCCCCCCTCACACTGCAGGCTGGGTAGGGGCACAGCCGGGACCACCCACATCTCCCCATCTTGTAGGTGACATGCCAGCCCTGCGCTCCGAGGCAGTCAGTGAAGGTAAACGGGTGGTCTGGCTTCTTTATCTGGTGAACATTTGGATGAGATTTCTCTGTAGTTTGGAGAGTGTATTTAGTTTTATTTTATTTGGGGTGAGAAGAATCTTATTTTAAATCCCATTTATGTGAATTACCATCTTGTTTCACCAGGACTGTGGAACAGTCGTTTATACTAGCAGGGAAGAAGACATTGTAGCCACCCAGAACTGTTCTTTTGGAAGGTAGTAGTAATTGTGAAGCAGAACATGGGGATCTTTTCTTATAATTCCCAATACGGTGTGTACACTCTGGGTCCTAAGTCCAATTGCTAAAATTTTTAAGCCTAATATTTTAACCTGACTTTTTTTTTTTTTTTTTTT
>NW_020174042.1:5670166-5680041 GCF_003031525.2 Neophocaena asiaeorientalis asiaeorientalis | reverse complement strand
TCAGCCGCTCCACGGCATGTGGGATCTTTCCGGACCGGGACACGAACCAGTGTCCCCTGCATCGGCAGGCGGACTCTCAACCACTGCGCCACCAGGGACGCCCTTTAGCCTGACATTTTATCACCAACTTTTCTTTAACAGTGTTCCTTTTGTCATTTAGTTACTGATTTTCCTGGGTTTGACGTATTAAGTGTTCTGTGAGGTGACATATTTGCTTTTTTTGAAAGCCAATTCTTATGAATTGCAGTAGCTGAGTTCCTTTATGTTTGTCATATTTACTAAAATACCAGGCACAAAATGCACCAAAACCTAGAGTAGTAGCTTTATGTAAATGCTCATGAATTTGTATTAATATAACTGTCAACCCACGTATAATTTGTGCAGTACTGTATATATGTAGATTGAGTTGCCAATAAAAAGAAAATGTAGCCTCTTTGTGATCATAAAATTGCCTTTTCTTTTAAGAGAGCAGGGTTTGTGAATAGCAGCCATTGTTGCTACTAATAAGTAATGTTCTATTTTCCTAACCAGTCTCCCTGCTGCCAGGATTTTCCCCACCCGATTCTGTTGCATCCACTCTTTTAGTTGTTGGGGTCCCCTTGCAGCCCACTGACAGACCATTTCAGATTGCTCTGGGCTCCAGAGTCCTCATTCCCTTTCTCCTTCTGTATCGCCTTTCTCCCTTTTTCACTATAAGGGTCATTCACCTCATCCAAGCTGCTCCTACAGTGTCCCACGCAAATTTCATCCTTACTTTCTCACATGTTGTTATTCCCGGTAGGGAATGCTTTTTCCAACTCTGTCGTCTGAGCTTTATGTTCATCTGCCTGCGGTAGTTACCTTCAGGCATATTTGTGAGCACCTGCTCTCTGCCATCCCTTAGGCTTCACAGATAACTAGAGACCGTCTCTGAAAGATCTTAGCGTTGACAGATGAGACAGACACCAATGAAAAGAATAGGGTAAGTGTTGCTAATAGCATTTATTCCATACTTGCTACATGCCAGGAACTGTTCTAATTAACAGTCTTCACTACAACCCAGTGAAGTAGGTCTGATGACTGTCGTTTTCGTAGATGAGAAACAAATATGGCATGGACAAAATAGTTGACCTAAGGCAAAGTGATAAGTGGCCAAGTCAGGATGACACCCCACACCATCTGGCTCCAGCCCTGTGCCCCTCGCGGTTAGGCTGCACTGCACGTCACGATAAGAGCCGAGACTGCAGGTGCCCTTCTAAAAAGGTATCTAGGAGGGCTTCGCTGGTGGCGCAGTGGTTGAGAGTCCGCCTGCCGATGCAGGGAACACGGGTTCGTGCCCCGGTCAGGGAAGATCCCACATGCCGCGGAGCGGCTGGGCCCGTGAGCCATGGCTGCTGAGCCTGCGCGTCCGGAGCCTGTGCTCTGCAACGGGAGAGGCCACAACAGTGAGAGGTCCACGTACCGTAAAAAAACAAAAAAAACCAGCGTGCTTGATTTTGGCATACATCCAGTCAATCCTTATTATTTGAAGATTCCCTACTTGTGAGTCTGCCTGCTTGTTAAAATTGATTTGTAACTTCTAAATTATGTGTTGATCCGTTGGTGAAAATGTGGTGATCAAAGGCTCCCAGGAACCCAACCCTGTATTTCCTCTAGGAGCAATGGTTCATTATTCTAGAATTCATTGTTGGTGGTTACTTTGTAGAACATAACTACTGGGAATAATAAGAATCAGCTGAACAGTGCATCCACTGAAATGAATTTTATATGATGTGTGCATATACACAAATGCATGGAAAAATATGAAAGAATATGCACAGGCATAAAAAAAGTTATACAAACAGGTAATGAATAGAATTATGGTATCTTAAATTTTCTTATTTTTGCCAACCTGCATTTTCTAGTTTTTTTCATAATAACTGTGTATTACGTGAATTGTAATTATTAAAATGGATTTGGTGCATCTTCAAACAAAATGAATTCATCATATTCAGGTATTTTCATTGTATAATAAAGATGAAAGAATACGGGAATAAGAAGGGGTTTTTTTTGGTTTTGGCAGTTTTTCTTTTTTAAAGTCAGAATAGTACTTTCAAAGGTAATAGGCTGTTTCCAACCTTTAATCCCCTTCGTTGTTGCTTCCCTTTACGTTCACCCCGGATCTTCATTGTACAAGCATACCTGGAGGTTTATCATTAACCACTTAAAGTTGATTAAAACTGAACCTATGATTAAAAACCAAACCCACATTCTTAACAGGTGAGTGGATAAACAAACTCTGGTAGTTGCAGATAATAATGCCATGAAAAGACCTGGAAGACACATAAATGCATATTACTAAGTTTTAAGCCTACCTGAAAAGGCTACATCCTGTATGATTCCAACTTGATGACGTTCTGGAAAAGACAAAACTATAGAGACAGTAAAAAGATCCGTGGTGGCCAGGGGCTTGGGGGGAGGGAAGGATGAATAAACAGAGCACGGAGGATTTTTAGGGCGGTGAAACTACTCTGAATGATACTATAATGGTGGATACGTGTCGTTACATGTTTGTCAAAACTCAAGGAATATAGAACAACAGGGATGAACTCTAATGAAACTATGGACTTTAGCTGATAATACCGTATCAACACTGTCACATCAATTACAACAAAGGTACCACATTAACACAAGATGTTAATGATAGGGAACTGGGAGTGGGGAGAGTTATAGGAACTCTCTGTAGTTTACACTCAATTTTCCTATAAATCTAAAACTCCTACAAAAACAAACAAAAAAAAACAATCTATTAAGACCAGAACAAAACAACTCATTCAGTTTCTTTTGGAAATCGTAAAGAAATGTGTTGCCCTGTACAGGACAAAAAGCCTTGGCTACTAAGTTTGACAGTTAAGGGCTTCCCTGTTGGCGCAGTGGTTGAGAATCCGCCTGCCAGTGCAGGGGACATGGGTTCGATCCCTGGTCCAGGAAGATCCCACATGCCACGGAGCAACTAAGCCTGTGCCACAACTACTGAGCCTGCAGTCTAGAGCCCGTGAGCCACAACTACTAAAGCCTTCGTGCCACAACTACTGAAGCCCATGCATGCCTAGAGCCCGTGCTCCACCACAAGAGAAGCCACCACAGTGAGACGCCCACACACGGCAACGAAGAGTAGCCCCTGCTTGCCACAACTAAAGAAAGCCCGAGCCAAGCAACAAAGACCCAATGCAGCCAAAAATAAATAAATTTATTTATTTATTTATTTTAAAAAAGTTTGCCAGTTAAGGACAACAATATAAACTTCACCATATTGTGTCTCTATCTCTGTGGCCAATTCCTTTTCCAGATTGAATACTGGCAGTGACAACTTTGTTTATTCCACATTTATGAGATTTTAAAAAATATTTTTTGTTTTTTTAAATTTTTTTGTGGTACGTGGGCCTCTCACTGTTGTGCCCTCTCCCGTTGCGGAGCACAGGCTCCGGCCGCGCAGGCTCAGCGGCCATGGCTCACGGGCCTAGCCGCTCTGCAGCATGTGGGATCTTCCCTGACCGGGGCACGAACCCGTATCCCCTGCATCGGCAGGCGGACTCTCAACCACTGTGCCACCAGGGAAGCCCTATTTTGTGTTTTTATTTTATTCTTAAAATCAATGTGATTTTCTTTGTCTCAACTAGCACTACCATGTCATTTTTTTCTAAACTTAAGATCTCATTGTGCTTTTTTTTTTGAATTTTATTTTATTTTTTATACAGCAGGTTTTTATTAGTTATCTGTTTTATACGTACTAGTGTATAATGTCAATCCCAATCTCCCGGTTCATCCCACCCCCACCCCCATTTCCACCCTTGGTGTCCATACGTTTGTTCTCTACATCTGTGTCTCTATTTCTGCCTTGCAAACCAGTTCATCTGTACCATTTTTCTAGATTCCACATATATGCGTTAATATATGATACTTGTTTTACTCTTTCTGACTTACTTCTCTCTGTATGACAGTCTCTAGGTCCATCCACATCTTTACAAATGACCCAATTTCGTTCCTTTTTATGGCTGAGTAATATTCCATTGTATATATGTACCACATCTTCTCCATCCATTTGTCTGTCGATGGGCATTAAGGTTGCTTCCATGACCTGCTACTGTAAATAATGCTGCAATGAACATTGGGGTGCATGTGTCTTTTTTTGGTTTTTTTAACATCTTTATTGGAGTATAATTGCTTTACATTGTTGCGTTAGTCTCTGCTGTATAACAAAGTGAATCAGTTATATGTATAAACATATCCCCATATCCCCTCCTTCTTGCATCTTCCTCCCACCCTCCCTATCCCACCCATCTGTGTGGTCAAAAAGCACCAAGCTGGGCTCCCTGTGCTTTGCAGTTGCTTCCCACTAGCTATCTGTTTTACATTTGGTAGTGTATGTATGTCAATGCCACTCTCTCACTTCATCCCAGCTTACCCTTCCCCCTCCCCATGTCCTCAAGGCCATTCCCTACATCTGCATCTTTATTCCTGTCCTGTCCCTAGTTTCTTTAGAACCACTTTTTCTTTTTTTAGATTCCATATATATGTTAGCATACAGTATTTGTTTTGCTCTTTCTGACTTACTTCACTCTATGACAGACTCTATGTGCATCCACCTCACTACAGATAACTCAATTTCGTTTCTTTTTATGGCTGAGTAATATTCCATTGTATATACGTGCCACATATTCTTCATTCATCTGTTGATGAACACTTAGGTTACTTCCATGTCCTGGCTATTGTAAATAGTGCTGCAGTGAACATTGTGGTACATGTCTCTTTTTGAATTATGGTTTTCTCAGGGTATATGCACAGTAGTGGGATTACTGGGGCATATGGTAGTTCTATTTTTAGTTTTTTTAAGGAACCTCCATACTGTTCTCCATAGTGGCTGTATCAATTTACCTTCCCACCAACAGTGCAGGAGGGTTCCCTTTTCTCCAACCCTCTCCAGCATTTGTTCTTTGGAGATTTTCTGATGATGCCCATTCTAACCAGTGTGAGGTGATACCTCATTGTAGTTTTGATTTGCATTTCTCTAATAATTATTGATGTTTAGCAGCTTTTCATGTGCCTCTTGGCCATCTGTATGTCTTTTTTGGCGAAATGTCTCTTTAAGTCTTCTGCCCATTTTTTGATTGGGTTGTTTCTTTTTTTTTAATATTGAGCTGCATGAGCTGTTTATATGTTTTGGAGATTAATCCTTTGTCCGTTGATTCGTTTGCAAATATTTTCTCCCATTCTGAGGGTTGTCTTTTCGTCTTGTTTACAGTTTCCTTTGCTGTGGAAAAGCTTTTGAGTTTAATTAGGTCCCATTTGTTTATTTTTGTTTTTATTTCCATTACTCTAGGAGGTGGATCAGAAAAGATCTTGCTGTGATTTATGTCAAAGAGAGTTCTTCCTATGTTTTCCTCTAAGAGTTTTATAGTGTCCGGTCTTACCTTTAGGTCTTTAATCCATTTTGAGTTTATTTTTGTTTATGGTGCCAAGGAGTGTTCTAATTTCATCTTTTACATATAGCTGTCCAGTTTTCCCAGCACCCCTTATTGAAAAGACTGTTTTCTCTCCATTGTATATCCTTGCCTCCTTTGTCAGAGATTAGTTGACCATAGGTGCATGGGTTTATCTCTGGGTTTTCTATACTGTTCCATTGATCTATATTTCTGTTTTTGTGCCAGTACCATATTGTCTTGATTACTGTAGCTTTGTAGTATAGTCTGAAGTCAGGGAGTCTGTCCTCCAGCTCCTTTTTTTTCCCCCTCAAGATTGCTTTGGCTATTCATGGTCTTTTGTGTTTCTATACAAATTTTAAGATTTTTTGGTCTAGTTCTGTAAAAGATGCCATTGGTAATTTGATAGGGATTGCATTGAATCTGTAGATTGCTTTGGGTAGTATAGTCATTTTCACAATATTGATTCTTCCAATGCAAGAACATTCTATCTCTCCATCTGTTTGTGTCATCTTTGATTTCTTTCATCAGTGTCTTATAGATTTCTGAGTACAGGTCTTTTACCTGTGTAGGTAGGTTTATTCCTAGGTATTTTATTCTCTTTGTTGTGGTGGTGAATGGGATTGTTTCCTTAATTTCTCCTTCAGATCTTTCATTGTTAGTGTATACGAATGCAAGAGATTTCTGCTCATTAATTTTGTATCCGGCAACATTACCAAATTCACTGATTAGTTCTAGTAGTTTTCTGGTGGCATCTTTAGGATTCTCTATGTATAGTATCATGTCATCTGCAAACAGTGACAGTTTTACTTCTTCTTTTCCAATTTGTATTCCTTTTATTTCTTTTAATTCTCTGATTGCCGTGGCTAGGACTTCCAAAACTATGTTGGATAATAGTGGAGAGTTGACATCCTTTTCTGGTTCCTGATCTTAGAGGAAATACTTTCAGTTTTTCACCATTGAGAATGATGTTTGCTGTGGGTTTGTCGTATATGGCCTTTATTACATTGAGGTAGCTTCCCTCTGTGCCCACTTTCTAGAGATTTTTTATCATAACTCGGTGTTGAATTTTGTCAAAAGATTTTTCTGCATCTATTGAGATGGTCATATGGTTTTTATTCTTTAATTTGTTAATATGGCGTATCACATTGATTGATTTGCATATATTGAATAATCCTTGCATCCCAGGGATTAATCCCACTTGATTATGGTGTATGATCCTTTAATGTGTTGTTGGATTCTGTTTGCTAGTATTTTGTTGAGGATATTTGCATCTATATTGATCAATGATACTGGTCTGTAGTTTTCTTTTTTTGTAGTATCTTTGGCTGGTTTTGGTATCAGGGTGATTTTGGCCACATAGAATGAGTTTGGGAGTGTTCCCTCCTCTGAAATTTTTTGGAAGAGTTTGAGAAGGATAGATGTTAGCTCTTCTCTAAATGTTTGACAGAATTCACCTGTGAAGCCATCTGATTCTGGGCTTTTATTTGTTGGAAGATTTTTAATCACAGTTTCAATTTCAAAACTTGTGTTTGGTCTGTTCATATATTCTATTTCTTCCTGGTTCAGTCTTGGAAGGTTATACCTTTCTAAGAATTTGTCCATTTCTTCCAGGTTGTCCATTTTGTTGGCATAGAGTTGCTTGTAGTAGTCTCTTAGGATACTTTGTATTTCTGTGGTGTCTGTTGTAACTTCTCCTTTTTCATTTCTAATTTTAATGATTTGAGTTCTCTCCCTCGTTTTTTTGATGAGTCTGGCTAATTGTTTATCAATTCTGTTTATCTTCTCAAAGAACCAGCTTTTAGTTTTATTGATATTTGCTATGGTTTTCTTTGTTTCTATTTCATTTATTTCTGCTCTGATCTTTATGATTTCTTTCCTTCTACTAACTTTGGGTTTTGTTTGTTCTTCCTTCTCTAGTTCCTTTAGGTGTAAGGTTAGATTGTTTTTTTGAGATTTTTCTTGTTTCTTGAGGTAGGCTTGTGTTGCTATAAACTTCCCTCTTAGAACTGCTTTTGCTGCATCCCATAGGTTTTGGATTGTCATGTTTTCATTGTAGTTTGTCTCTAGGTGTTTTTTGATTTCCTCTTTGATTTCTTCAGTGATCTCTTGGTTATTTAGTAATGTATTGTTTAGCCTCCATATGTTTGTGTTTTTTACATTTTTTCCCTGTAATTTGTTTCTAATCTCATAGCGTTGTGGTGGGAAAAGATGTTTGATATGATTTCAATTTCTTAAATTTACCAAGGCTTGATTTGTGACCCAGGATGTGATCTATCCTGGAGAATGTTCCATGTGCACTTGAGAAGAAAGTATAATCTGCTGTTTTTGGGATGGAATGTCCTATAAATATCAATTATATTTATACAGTCTATTGTGTCGTTTAAAGCTTGTGTTTCTTTATGAATTTTATGTCTGGATGATCTGTCCATTGGTGTATGTGAGGGGTTAAAGACCCTCACTTTTATTGTGTTATTGTCAGTTTCCTCTTTTATATCTGTGAGCATTTGCCTTATGTATTGAGGTGATCCTATGTTGGGTGCATATATATTTATAATTGTTATATCTTCTTCTTGGATTGATCCCTTGACCATTATGTACTGTCCTTCCTTGTCTATTGTTACATTCTTTATTTTAAAGTCTATTTTATCTGATATGAGTGTTGTTACTCCAGCTTTCTTTTGATTTCCATTTGCATGGAATATCTTTTTCCTTCCCCTCACCTTCAGTCTGTATGTTTCCCTAGGTCTGTAGTGGGTCTCTTGTAGACAGCATCTATATGGGTCTTGCTTTTGTATCTGTTCAGTAAGCCCGTGTCTTTTGGTTGGAGCATTCAGTCCATTCACATTTAAGATAATTATCAATATATATGTTCCTGTTACCATTTTCTTAATTGTTAAGGGTTTGTTTTCGTTGGTCTTTTTCTTCTTTTGTGTTTCCCACTTAGAGAAGTTCCTTTAGCATTTGTTGTAGAGCTGGTTTTGTGGTGCTGAATTCTCTTAGCTTTTGCTTGTCTGTAAGGCTTTTTATTTCTCCACCAAATCTAAATGAGATATTTGCCAGGTAGAGTAGTCTTGGTTGTAGGTTCTTCCCTTTCATCACTTTAAATATATAGTGCCACTCCCTTCTGGCTTGTAGAGTTTCTGCTGAGAAATCAGCTGTTAACCTTATGGGAATTTCCTTGTATGTTATTGGTTGTTTTTCCCTTGTTGCTTTTAATAATTTTTCTTTGTCTTTAATTTTTGTCAGTTTGATTACTATGTGTCAGTGTGTTTCTCCTTGAGTTTATCCTGCCTGGGCCTCTCTGCATTTCCTGGACTTGGGTGGCTCTTTACTTGCCCATGTTAGGGAAGTTTTTGACTATAACCTCTTCAAATATTTGCTCGAGTCTTTTCTCTCTCTCCTCCTTCTGGGACCCCTATAATGTGAATGTTGGTGCATGTAATGTTGTCCCAGAGCTCTCTTAAGCTGTCTTCATTTCTTTTCATTCTATTTTCTTTATTCTGTTCTGCGGCAGTGAATTCCATCATTCTGTCTTCCAGGTCACTTATCCATTCTTCTACCTCAGTTATTCTGCTATTGAGCTCTTCCAGTGTATTTTTCATTTCAGTTATTGTATTGTTCATCTCTGTTTGTTTGTTCTTTAATTCTTCTAGGTGTTTGTTCTTTAACTCTTCTGGGACTTTGTTAAACACTTCTTGCATCTTCTAGATCTTTGCCTCCATTCTTTTTCCAAGGTCCTATATCATCTTCACTATTATTATTCTGAATTCTTTTTCTGGGAGGTTGCCTTCATTTATTTATTTTTCTGGGGTTTTATCTTGCTCCTTCATCTGGTACATAACCCTCTGCCTTTTCATTTTTGTCTGTCTTTCTGCGAATGTGGTTTTCATTCCACAAGCTGCAGGATTGTAGCTCTTCTTGCTTCTCTCATTGTGGTTACTCTTTTCTCAGTCGCCTAAAAGGCATTTTTAACTTTTCATTCAGTTATGATTTACAGATATTTATAATATTATAAATATGATGGGATTAAAAAAAAAACTTTTTCATCAATAAACATTGTAACAATAATGCAAATCAAAAACAGGAAAAAAACCCTCAGACTTTCAGGGTGAACCCTGTCCATTTTCATTTTTCCCTCATATAAAGGCACTATATATTGAAATCATTGGATAAATACAATATTGTATTTTCTTTACAATAATGTATATGTATTTTTCATATTTTTATATAATTTGACAATTAAAATTTTAAAGGAAACATTTCAAGTTAAAATAACACAATTATTATTAAACATGGTTTGTTTTTAATTTTTTATATTGTAAGTAAAATGTATAGAAAGGTGTTCATGCATATAACTTTTTTTTTTTTTTTTTTTTTTTTTGGGACATGGGCCTCCCCCTGCTGTGGCCTCTCCCGTTGCGGAGCACAGGCTCC
>NW_020174042.1:5651924-5669916 GCF_003031525.2 Neophocaena asiaeorientalis asiaeorientalis | reverse complement strand
TTTTTTTGCGGTACATGGGCCTCTCACCGCTGTGGCCTCTCCCATTGCGGAGCACAGGCTCCAGACGTGCATACTCAGCGGCCATGGTTCACAGGCCCAGCCGCTCTGCGGTATGTGGGATCCTCCCAGACCGGGGCACAAACCCGCATCCCCTATATTGGCAGGCGGACTCTCAACCACTGCGCCAGCAGGGAAGCCCCATGCATATAACTTTTTATTTTTTAAAAAAGATACTACTTTAGAATAAATTTTCAAGAAATAGATCACTGAGTTTTTAATTTTTTGACACTGCAGGTCAGAAATTAATTTATACCCAGACAGTGTGTTATCTTGAGGCACATTTTTCTTTAATACAGTTTGGACTTTATGCATCTCATTAGTTAAAATTATAGAGTGCCTCATATCAAAATAATACTGAGATATATCAGTGATTCAAGTGTAAAAACTAAAACCCATAAAGGAATAGAAGTAAACATTAAGACTATGTTTACAGTCTTGGAGAGAAGACCTATTTAAGCCTGCAGCAAATAAATAAGTAAAACAATTGACAGATTTGATTAAGTGAAAATTAAAATCCTTTGCAGAGCTAAGGAAAAAAATGCAAGTTGAAAAAATATGTTTGCAACACATGACAGCCTAATTTCCTTAGTATAAAGAGTGCTCATAAATCAATAAACAAGGACAAACAGCCCCATAGGAAAATGGGCAAAGGACCAGAAAAAGTAAGAATAAAAGTGACCAAGGGGCTTCCCTGGTGGCGCAGTGGTTGAGAGTCCGCCTGCCAACGCAGGGGACATGGGTTTGTGCCCCGGTCCGGGAGGATCCCACATGCCGCCAAGCGGCTGGGCCCGTGAGCCATGGCCGCTGAGCCTGCGCGTCCGGAGCCTGTGCTCCACAACGGGATAGGCCACAGCAGTAAGAGGCCCGCCTACCGCAAAAAAAATTATAATAATAGAAAGAGAAGGGATAGAGATGTAAAATAAGAGAGATTAAGTAAAACTCTGTAGCCCTACATTTGAATTGGAAACATCACTTTGAGACTATGATATACTTTTTATAAAACAAAATAAACCACTTTTTTCCATGTCTTTCTGCTGAAAAAGCTTTGAAAAAAATGACAACCCCAGTAGCAGTGAGGACCTCCAGCACCTTGGTTACTCTCCAAATCATCTTCCATTGAAAGGAACCAGGGCTCCTTGGAAAAATCACTGATACCAAGTCTGAGACAGGAAATGTACGAGATGAGCCTGAACATCGTATCATATTAGGAAGCAAGGAAGTTATCAAAGCTACAGGAGTCATATCTGAAAGACCAGAAGCCAACTTGAAGGGTTCCCATTAACCAAAAATAGCTTAATTTAATCTCCATACCCCGCCTCCCAGCCCTCAGTACAGGATCCCCTCTAGTCACGAACCATGAAAACTGAATCCTGTCTCAATAGAAACCTCCCATCTCCTGTGCTGAATATGTGGAATGCCAAGTTTGAATCTTCTTTAGGCTATACCTGGGGGAAGGGGGCACTAACCAAAAAGGCTTCAGATTGACCCAGATCTATTTGATTTTTCTATTCCCCACCTCCTCAACCTCACCCCATCCCCTCTCACTCACCCTTAACACACGCAGCCATCTACTCAGTCCTTCCCTCATCAAAAAGGCCTTCCCTATTCTTGCCAGGTGAGGATGGCTTTACATGATATTCTTTCCATATCATCTCAATGGCTAAAGTGATCTGAGTCAACCAGGTCTTGGCTCTTGCCATTTCAAGAGAGGGCTTTTGAAATTCGTAAAGACCTTTATCTCTCAGTCAAGCCTTTCAAACAACCATTGATTCAATGCTCAGGAAGTCAGAGGGAAACCCAAAACTTAAGTGTCAGAGAAGAACAAAGTGTTTATGTCTTCAAACCTGTTATCCTTCAGCTACTGGGCCTGTCAGTCAATCTCAGCATCACTAAAAGTAGAACACACAGACATTATGTGTTCCTGAGGGGATGCAATTATGATTTGCACAGCACAGCACCAACTGTGAACTAGTCATACCTTAAACACTGAACCTGAATCTAATCAAGTTTTAAATATAGCTTTCAATGCAGAGGAAATACGAAGGTGCGATAAAAGTTAAATAACACCCTGAAAAAACAGATAAGTCATAGAACGTTCTGTGGGACAAAAGCATGTATAAAGAAGGGGAGGGGGTATATGCTGCAGATTCAGAAACTAGAGAAACAGAACAATGAAGTGAAACATGTGGACCTTGCTTGGGTCCTGACTCAAACATAAAAATACATTTTTAATGCAATCCCTGACTTCTTATGCAATTAGGAAAATTTGAATATAGACTAGGTATTACCCGATATCAAGGAATTACCACTTATTTTGTTAGACGTGCTTTTTAATAGAAAAATGTTCTAATGTTTTAAAGATGCATATTGAAATACGTTGGGGTAAAATAACATGATATTATAGATTTATTTTAAAGTAGTTTATACCTTACTTTTTCAAAATATTTATTTATTTATTTAGCTACACCGGTCTGAGTTGCAGCACACTGGCTCTTTAGTTGCGGCATGTAGGATCTAGTTCCCTGATCAGGAACCGAACCGGGGGCCCCTGCATTGGGAGAGTGGAGTCTTAGCCACTGGACCACCAGGGAAGTCCCTATTAAAGTAGTTTAAAAAAAAAAAAAAGAAGAATTCAATCTAAATGTACCAACCTGAGAAAATGTCTATAATACATTTTCTCAGGTTGGTACATGCAAAATGCAAGTTGAAGATAAAAATATATAACATAATTATATTTCATCAATATAAAGTTTTGTAGTTAGATGATAGATATAGAAATTTGACCCTATACATGTGGATAAAATAGGAATAAAATGCACAGAATTTAAATAACAGTTACCTTGGGGGAAAAGTGTTGCTTGGAAAGAAAGAGGACTTTGAAATATAACTTTTAATAATTGTTTACAGTTGTACTGTAATTGATGAATATTTACTTTTTGGTCTTTAATTATTTGTCAAATAAAAAAAACCTTAAAACCACAAACTTAAAATTTAAACCTATTCTACCTATTGCATGTATAGAAAAATGAAGAGAGAACATCTGGAAGGACAAGAGTTAATGGTGATTTCCTCTGAGAACAGGCATTTGGAGGAGCTGGCAAGACAACTAGAAATTTCATCCTGCAGACTTCAGTACTGATTGAACGTTTTATAACAAGCATGAGGTAAATTCACCATTGAAAGAAAAAGGAATAAAAGTTAATACACAAACTCAAAGCCTAGAAAAAACAATTAAATCAAACATCTTTTTATATACAACCTATCAACTTCTTGAGGATGCATATTTCATCAAATATCTGCTCTTAATAAAAGAGAGAAGAAACAGTAAAATGTTACCAACTGGTTAAAAACAAACACGAAGTTGTTGCGATCAGCTTTGGGTTTAAAATCCTGGATTCAAATCCCAGAGTTGTCACTACGACTATATGACATTGGCCAAATTACAACATCTCTCTTAGCCACATGACAACTATGAAAGGGGTTAAATAACAGGAGAATCCCAAACCCAAATCCTTGTTCGGCCATTTACCATCTGTTGTGTCCTTGGTTGAGTGACAATTTCCCTGTGCCTCGGTTTTCTCATCCGCAAAATGGAGGTAACAACCTCCTAGGATTGTGGTGAAGATTAAAGGAGTTACATACAAAACATTTAGAACAATGCCAACCCCAAATAAACCCTTCAGTAAGTGGGGTTATTATCACCTCCTATGCAGGAACTACAAAAACTTAAATGAGATTCTGCACATTGAGCACTTTGCACAGTACCTTGGTAGCTGTTATTATACTCATCAATCCAGGATTAAGTGTATTTTTTTATTGTGGTTAAAAAATACATATACATAAAATGTGCCATCTTAACCATTTTTAACTGTACAATTCAGTAGTGTTAAGTATATTCACACTGTTGTAAAATAGATCGCCGAACTTTTTCATCCTGCATAACTTTGTACCCATTAAACAACACCTCCCTTTTACCCCTTCTCCCCAGCCCCACCATTATACTTTCTTTTTCTATGAATTTGACTACTTTAGGTACCCCAAACTAGTGGAACCATACAGTATTTGTCTTTTTGTGACTCACTTATTTCACTTAGCATAATGTCCTAAAAGTTCATCTGTGCTGTAGCATGTGCAAGGATTTCTTCCTTTTTGAGGCTGAATAATATCCCATTGCTTGTATATACCACATTTTGTCTATTTGTCCATCCGTTGTTGGACACTTGGGTTGCTTCCATCTCTTGGCTATCATGAATAGTGCTGCTATGAATATGGGTATGCAAATATCTCTTCAGCACTCTGCTTTCAGTTCTTTTGGATATATACCCAGAAGTAGGATTGCTGGATCATATGGTAGTGCTATTTTTAATTTTGTGAGGAACTTCCATACTACTTTCCCTAGCAGCTGTACCATTTTACCTTCCCACCAACAGTGTGCAAGAGTTCCAATTTTATCACAGCCTCTCTAACACCTGTTATTTTCTGTTTTGTTTTCTTTTAATAGTAGCCATCCTACTACCAAGTATCAGGTGACATCTCAGTGGTTTTGATTTGCATTTCTCTTATGATTAGTAAGGTTGAGCATATTTTCATGCATTTGTTAGCCATTTGTATTTCTTCTTCGGACATATGTCTATTCAAGTCCTATTTCTCTTAAAAAAGAAAGAGAAGAAACACTAAAATGTTACCAACTTGTTAAAAACAAACACCAGTATGGTTATGGTCAGGTTTGTGTTCTCTCTCTCCCTCTTTTACTGTGTCCCCCCATGGCAGACAGAGAGAGAGTTCTTTGGCATCCCTTCTTATAAGGAAAGGACACTAATCCTATCAAATCAGGGCCCCACCCTTAGGTTCTCATTTAACTTTAATTCATAAAGCCCCCATCTCCAAATACAAGCACACTGGGGGTTAGAGCTTCATGAAGTTGGAGGGGGACTCAACTCAGCCCATACCACTGAGTAAGTGCATACAGGTTCCATAAATCTGCTGTGGCTTGTCACCCTTGCCGTGAGCTTCTTCAAGCTACGGCCATCTCACGATGCCTATATCACTGTAATCATCACCCTCACCTTCATCCTTATCATCAACAAATTGTAGTTTTCTTTCCAGGGAGTTTCTCTCAGGCCCCCTTGATGGAGCTTTATCAAGACAAATGTCTAGCATATCAAGGAAACAAAGTCTTGTGGACTTTTACAATAACCAAGAAGAGGCGGATCCACTAAGGCCTAAACTGAAATTCTTCAGTAACCTGAGTCCTCAGCTAGAGCAAAATCTTCTACTGCAAAGCTGCTCTCCTCTTTGAGCAGGGGGCTGAATGCTGAAGGTCGTAAAAAATTCAACAGGTGCAAGTACTGCTCATGAACTCTAATAATTTATTTTGCATTCATGGTGCATTTAGGTTTATAGGACATTGTCAATAAATTATTGCAATGTGCATTTATGATTTATAAATATTGTAAATACTATGATGATTATTGAAAGGCATACTGACAAATCTTACTGATTACCAATGTTTAAATATGTCAGTTTTGTTTGAAGGGTAAAAACTGTCCGTACTTTTTAATTCTCAAGGCTCTTATCTCTAAAGTGGACACATTTTTTTTTTTTTATTCACTTTATTTTCCAATTTGGGTCACATATAATGATTTTTTTCTTTTTTTTTAACATCTTTATTGGAGTATAATTGCTTTACAATGGTGTGTTAGTTTCTGCTTTATAACAAAGTGAATCAGCTATACATATACTTATATCCCCATATCTCCTCCCTCTTGTGTCTCCCTCCCACCCCCCCTACCCCTCTAGGTGGTCACAAAGCACCGAGCTGATTTCCCTGGGCTATGCGGCTGCTTCCTACTAGTTGGCTGTTTTACATTTGGTAGTGTATATATGTCCATGCCACTCTCTCACTTCGTCCCAGCTTACCCTTCCCCCTCCCTGTGTCCTCAAGTCCATTCTCTATGTCTGGGTCTTTATTCCTGTCCTGCCCCTAGGACACATATCTAGAGGTATCAAGTAAAACAAGATTCCAAATATGGAGGAAATGGTCCCCGTTCTTGTGACAGCTACTTAATAAGGTAATAAAACAAAGGTAAAAGCTAGACAACATGTAAAGCTGGCCACCAAGAAAGTAAGTCACAAACTGAACACAGCACTTTCCTCCAGGCTAGATCTTATAGACACACACACCATCGGTTTCAAAATCATTTTAGAAGAGACTCAGAAAACCGCCCTGCCTCATCCATAGGTTCCTTAACTTCAAGGGTCCCAACTCTAGCGGGGAGCTGACCCAGATCATGCCTATTTCACGGTCCTGCAAACACTCAAGGGACCCAATTAAAAGCCACAGGCATGATGGCAGCCAGGCCAGGAGACCCAGTGGCCACTCAGATATCTCAACGGAGTCAAGTTAACATTGATTGTTATGGAGACGGCCAGTTTTCTTCATGAATGAACAGCTGTTCCGTCACTCTGTCCAAAGGAACACTGCCAAAGTCTGGGGGCCCAGCTGGCTCCCAACAAAGGCACACACTGCCAGAGACGGGGCTCAGCGGGAGAAGTGACCCAGCCTTCTTTGACAGGTCAATTGAGCTCTGCTGTAGAAAATGCTTCACACAGGCCTGTTTTCTCTCCCCCTCACCCGCAGGGCAAACATGGCTTGATTGTTAAAATGACCATGAATAACTGTGGCTGGCTTTTTTCCCTGTTGGTGGCTACACATACTGATTTTTCCACTACTTTCAAAATCCTTTCTAAAGGGTGTTGGGAGGAAGTTCTAGAAGACAAACGAGCCCCCAAACAGAGGGGTGTTATCACCGACCTCAGAACAGCCTTTCAAGTATGCAGACTCTGTCCTTAAGACACCACCTTCTCACTAATGGAAAGGATGCTAATTCTTGCTGAGTCCCTCTTGCTTGCTCTACAAAGTTGAAGCTGGCTGGATCTAAACTTTGTGCTGTGTTCTCTCTTTGTATCTGCTCTTTGTAGAACATTACCTGTGGTGGAGGATATAACTATGGAGACTGGAGTCCCTGCCCTCAGTAAACTCACGGTCGCTTGGACCCGCAAGTGCACAAGAAGATGGGGTGGAATAGAAAAGTGGCACTGAGCTGATACCCAGCTTGCCAAAGTCAAGCCTGTGTCCTCACAAACTCCAGAGCTAAGCAAAGGGAGGATGAATCACATAAATACATGGCTTTAAAGCACTGAGGTCAGGACTGTGCACCCATTAAAAAGAACAAGGCAGAGCCATATGTGCTGACAGGGAGCAAGCCCAGAACACACTGGACACTGACAAAAGTAAGAGTGGAATAGTGTGTATGATGTGTTCCCATTCATGCCAAAAGCAGGGAATGGGGAGGAAGAGGATATAAATATGCAGAGAATAAACACAGAAACATTCCCAAGAAACTGGTAACAGAGATTTCCTTTAGGGACAGAAACTGCATGACTAGGAGTTGGAGAGGGGGGTGAGTGGGATGGGACATACTTTTCACTATTTTTGAATTTGTTATAGTATGAATGTACTATCTTTCAGTATCTTTTGAATTGAACTTAAAATAATTTCTAAGACACCTACGAGTAGCGTTCTTCATTTGCGGTATAGAGAAGCAAGTGTCTGTGTGTGTGTCTGTTTATTCAATGCAATCTCAATCCAAATCTCAGCATGCTTTTTTTCTGCTTCTAAACTGATTCTAGAATTCAAATGGAAGTGCAAAGATCCTGGAAGAGCCAAAACAAGTCTGGAAAAGAACAGAGTTGAAGAACTAACAGTACATGATTTCAAGAAATATTATATAGCTACACTATTTAAAACACCCTGGTATTGGCGTAATGGTAGACAAAATGATCAGTGGTATAGAGTAGAGTGTGCATGCATAAAAAACTCTAGAAGGATATACAAAAAACTAATGGCATTTACTATCCTCTTGCAGGCTGGGAGTTGGTTGGATGAAGAGCAGGAGGGGGAGCTTTATACATATTTAATGTGTGAATCATGTGAATGTATTACCTATTCAAAAAATGTAATTCAAAAGCACTTATGCCGCTTCTTTTTTTTTTTTTTTTTTTTGCGGTACGCGGGGCCTCTCACTGTTGTGGCCTCTCCCGTTGCGGAGCATAGGCTCCGGACGCACAGGCTCAGCGGCCATGGCTCACAGGCCCAGGCGCTCCGCGGCATGTGGGATCTTCCCGGACCGGGGCACGAACCCGTGTCCCCTGCATCGGCAGGGGGACTCTCAACCACTGCGCCACCAGGGAAGCCCTATGCCGCTTCTTATGCTAAATTTCGAGAGCAAATTATCAGGAAGTATTGCAAATCTTCCATTTTGGTAAGAACAAAAGTCAAATTGTCCATCAGATCAATTTAAGCCAAGGTTTGGATCCTGGGGCTATTGTTGTTTACAAAGACACTAAGTTATTTCTGAGAACATTAGGAAATGTTGTGTCTGAGCAAGGTATTTTTTAACCCTGTGCCGTGGTCACATCTGGTCCCAAAGCAAAGAAACTCTTTATCAAGAAAGAAGGTGAATTTCTGGTTCCCTCCTCCATCTGAGATCTCAACCAACAAGACTTTTTCCTTTTCCTTCCTTTTCTTTTTTTAATTGAAATATAGCTAATTTACAATGCTGTGTTTTCTTTTTTAAGGCAGTTTTATCGAAGTATGATTGGCAGACAATAAACTGTACACATTTAAAGTGTATAATTTGATGTTTGACGTATGTATTGAAAATTGCGAAATCTCTCAACACGAAGACTCCATCCAATCCCCAACACTAAGAGACTTGACCAAACTCTAACTTGGCTCCTAGTAGCCTAACGCTGTGTCCCTGGGTTGACCCAGCCCCCCTAAGTTCCTGCCTGGGAAAACCCAGGCTGCCGAAAGAATTTACTGTTTGTTCCAGCCAAGACCTGATAAGCCCCCACCTCCCTTTTCTGAGAGCATTTATGTTAGAAAACTTGCAGTTGTAAGTCCTTTGTCCTGTCTCTTTGAGAAGTATATGTATCTTCTACAACCCAGGAATGTGTTTCTCAAACGGAGCCTTTTCTTTGAAATGTGATCATCAAGAAGGATAAGGCCCCTGTCATGCAGTCTTTGTGGGAGGGTAGGAACCAACTTCAATAAGCACTAGTTAGCAGACACAGGTGGCAGAATCATACCTCTCTCTTTTTTTTTGAGAGATATTTAAAGTATTTGAATATTAAAAATTCTAATTTTTCATAAAGATGCATTATAATTGCAAGGAGCTTACAAGAATTATCTTCCCATTAAACATCTCCTAGAAAATACATATTCCACTAAAGCAAAGATTACTAGCTACCCTCCAAAATATGCGTTACCACATTAATAATGCAGAATTTTATTTTAGGAAGAAGCGCATGAGGGAGAGACTTCATTTCCCATTCCCTTCTTTTGTTTTGCCCACAAACCATCTGCTTGTAGCAAATACACCCATAATTATCATTAATATAATTGTCTCAGCTTTTAGCATGCTCCTTAATAAACACGTCAGGATGAGGAAATGCTAAGAAAGGCAAACCTTTGCCTGGAATGGGCATTACCTCCAATCACATCTCTTAATGTCCTCTAGGACTTCTCCTTAGTTCACTCTGGCGTTTACTTTTTAATTTAATTTAATTTAATTTAATTTAATTTTCACCTCAATGTTTAAAAGACCCTCCCGACCCTCCCCATCCATTCCTCAACCCCAGGCAACCACCGATGTGCTTTCTGTCCATATAAATTGCATGTCTGAGACTCCCTCCCCCAGTTTTATTGAGATAGAGTTGACCCCCATCACAGTATAAATTTAAGGTTGGTGAAGAAAATTCAATTGACTATGAAGTTAAGAGGAAAAAAAGGGAATTTTATTAGAACCAAACTGAGAATTATAACCGCGGAAGCAGATTCTCAGAAAGCTCTGAGAACTCTTCCTCCTGTTGGAAGTCGAATACGCTTTTTGAGACAAAGGGTCATACATCAAAATGACATACTGATATGTTACATAAAGTTCACCAAGGGTACATAGTCCAGGTAAGCACGTACAAAGCAAGCGGCAAGTCACCATGACCCCCCACAGAGCTGCGAAAGAACGCTATTCTTTAAGTTATATTACTAGCATCAGAAGAAAGAAAAAAAAAAAGATCTTTACAGTTGAGCAGGCTGTCCCATCTCTGAGGAGCCCTGGTTAATGTGTAATGCAGGTGCACGCTGCACATCAGGGAGGGAGGAGGCCCAAGCAGACACACAAGGAGAATTTTATATTTAATTTTTTCTTGTCCAGTCTTAAAATATAAATTTTATTTCATCAAGGTGCACAGCATAATGGTTTCGTTTACGTATATTGTGAAATGATCACCACAATGAGTTTAGTTAACATCCATCATTTCACACAGATACAACAAAAGAGAAATCAAAAAGGAAAAACGTGTTTTCCTTGTGACAAGACCTCTTAGGATTCACTTTCTTAACAACTTTGCTGCGTATCGCACAGCAGTGGTAACTGCAGTCATCATGCTGTACATTACAGCCCTGGTAATTATTTATCTTGTAACTGAAAGTTTGTACCTTTTGATCACCTTTCAACAATTCCAATTCTAAAAAATGTAGACTTCTAAAATATATATGGAATCATACAAATATTTATTCTCTTTTTGTCTGGTTTCTTCACTCAGAAAAATTACTTTGAGAGCCATCCATGTTGTTGTGTGTGTCGATAGTTCATTCCTTTTTATTGCCGAGGACTACTCTATTCTGTAGCTATATTACATTCTTATCCATTTACCCACGGATGGGGGTAGTTTCCTGTTTGGGGCTCTTGCAAATAAAGTGGCTATGAACATTTGTGTACAAGTCTTTGCATGGATGAATATTTCCTTTTCTTTTGTTTAAATATCTGGTAGTGGAATGGCTAGATCATATGGTAGATATATGTTTAACTTTTGAAGAAATGGCCAAATTCTTGGTTCTAGTGGGGTTTTTTGTTTATTTTTTCAAATTCCATCTGATATTCTGATGGAATGTTCTGATAGATGCACTTGTGTACACATAAAGACAGTTTTACTTGTTCTTTTCCAATCTGGATGTCTTTTATTTATTTTTCTTGTCCAACTGTACCCCTAGTACAATGTTAAATAAAAGTGGTGAGAGAAAACATCCCTGTCCTATTCCCGGTCTTAGGGGGAAAATATTCAGTCTTTCACCATTAAGTATGACGTCAGACAGGTTTTTTGCAGGTGCGCTCTATCTGATTGAAGAAGTTCCCTTTTACTATTAGTTTGCTGTGAGTTTTTATAAGAAATGAATGTTGAATTTTGTCAAACACTTTTTCTCCATCTATTAAGAAGATCATATGATTTGTTTGTTCTTGTTTTTTTAGCTAATATAGTGAATTATAATAACTGATTTTCAAATGTTAAAATGACTCTGCATTCCTGGATAAACCCCACTTGGTCATGTTGTATTATTCTTTTAATATATTGTTGGATTCAACTTGTTAAAATGTTAGAATTTTTGCGCCCATATTCACGAAGGATATTGGTCTGCAGTTTTTTTTTCTTGTGTTACCTTTGACTGGTGTCAGGATCAGGGTGATGCTGGCCTTATATTGTAGAATGAGTTAGACAGTATTGCTTATTCTTCCTCTTCAATTTTGAAGGAAGAGTTTGTGTAGAATTTTTATTATTTTTTCCTTAAATCCTTTTTAAAATTCACCAGTAAGGCCACTGGGCCTTGTGTCTTAGGCCATTCAGGCTGCCATAACAAAATAACAGACTGGGTGGCTTATAAACAACAGAAATTTCTCTCTCACAGTTCTGGCGTCTGGAAGTCCGAGATTAAGGTGCCCTCATGGTCAAGTTCTGGTGAGAACCCTCGTCCTAGTGCAGAGAGCTGACTTCTCATTTTATCCTCACACGGTGGAAGGAGCAAGGGAGCTTTCTCCGGCCACTTTTAAAAGGGCACTAATCCCATCCACGAGGGCTCCATGCTCATGAGCTAATAACCCCAAAGGCCCCCACCTCTTAATATCATCACCTCGGGGGCTAGGTTTCAACATATAAATTTTGGAGGGACACAAAGATTCAGACTGTAGCAGCTTGGAGTTTTCTTTATGAGATGGTTTTTAATTACAAATTCAATTTCTTCAATAAATATAGGGTTACTCTGGTTATGTATGCTTTTCTTCAGTGAGCTAGGGTTTATGTCTAGTGTTTATATCTCTCAGGAATTTGCCTATTTCATCTAAGTTGTTGAATTTATTGGCATTAAATTGTTTATGTTATTCCCTTGTTATCTTTTTAACATCTGTAGCTGTCGCCCATCTCATTCCTGATATTAGTAATATGTGTCTTTTCTTCTTTACTTGATCAGTCTGTCTAGAAGTTTATCAATGTTATCAATCTTCTCAAAAACCAGATTTTCATTAATTGTGTCTATTGTTTTCTACATCACTGATTTCCACTTTGATATTTATTTCCTTTCTTCTGCTTCATTTGGATGGAAGAAAGAGAAAAGAAAGTATACATCCCCTCCTTTTGAGGCTATGTCCCAGAAACTATTATACATACATCACTTCCCCTTACATCCCACTGGCTGTAAGTAACTTAGCCACATGGGCAGGCTTTGCTTCCAGGGAAGCTGGGAAAATGGAAAGTATATTCAGGGTGGTCACATGTCCCACTGAAACTCAAGGTTGCTACTGCTGAAAAGAAGAGAACAGATAATGGGGGACAAGGATTAGTCTCTGCCATCTGTAAAACTAAGTACAGAGCAAATTCTCAAAAGAATCTATTGTTGTGGGGTTAAAGAGATGATTCCAACTGGATAAATGGAATATAGCTGGGAATTCCAGGGAACACAAACCCTTATTTCCCAGAGTTAGGTGTGAAAAGAACATTTGTCCCTTTTTACTTCGAACTATTTGGACCTGTAACACAGTACTTCTCAAGCTTTAATATGCAGATTAATCACCCGGGCATCTTGTTAAAAATGCAGTTTCTGATTCAATAGGTCTGGGATACACCCCAAGACTCTGCATTCCTAACAGCTCCTAAGTGAGGCCAGTACTGCTGGTCTGAGCATCATATCTTGAGTAGCAGAGTATAGAACCTGTAATGGGTTGAATTGTATCCCCCGAAAAGATATGTTCACATCCTAACCTAACCTCCAGTACTTGCGACTGTGACCTTATTCGGAAATAGGGTCTTGGCAGATATAACTAAGATGTAAATTAAGATGAGGTCATACTGGATTAGGGTGGGCCCTAGATCCAACCACTGGTGTCCTTGTAAGAGGAGAGGATACACAGAGATCCACACAGGGAAGAAAGCCATGTGAAGAGAGGAAGCAGAGACCAGACGTGGTGTAGCTATAAGCCAAGGAATACCAAGGATTGCCAGTAGCTACCGGAAGCTAGAAGAGGCAAGGAAGCATCCTCCTTTATGCTCGCATCCTTCAGAGCAAGCATGGCCCCGCCTGTGACTTGAATTCTGACTTCTAGCCTCCAGAACTGTGAGAAAACATGTTTCTGGTTTTTTATGCCACCCAGTTTGTGGTAATTTGTAACGGCAGCCCCAGCACACTAATACACACCCCTTGATTTGGTTGGGGGGGGGCGGGGCTGGAAGAGTCTCTCAGAATCATACATTGTCAAAATTGTGTCATACTTCATCTCCTTCACTCCCAAGGCAACATTTCTCAAAGCATAGAGTAATGACTTAGGATCTTCTCTTAAAATCCACCTTTATGGGCACCACTCTAGCCATGGAATCAATATTCCTAAAGATTGGGCCCAACATTAGCTTTTGAAACAGGCACCCCAGGTGACAGGCTCTGTAGCTGTTTCCTTAAGGTCCTGCAATGTACACAGCTTCATTATGTGATGTGGATTCAAGGCCAAGATGCCGACAGCTGCCTCTCCATTTAAGGTCCACCCTGAAATCTCACTGTGAAGACCTCAGTCCTTCAGCTAAATGGGTAAAGGATTAAAAAGCAAATGCCTCATTGTTACCGACCTGGGTTCTTGGACTCTTTAATCGGTAGAAATTGATAAGAGGCTGGACAAGAATTCAGGCAGGTTTTGTGGTTACACAGGTAAATCCATTTGTCAACCCAGCAAGTGTCTGTGCATTTCACTGTATCTAAATATTCCATACAAGAAAATACCAAAAAATTTCATTTCTACCTCATGAAAACACCACTTTTGGTGTGTTTTGTGTCCCCTCAAAATTCATAAGTTGAAGCTGTAACCCCTAGCATTTCAGAATGTGACTGTATTAAGAGATAGTCTTTAAAGAGGTAATTAAGGTCATTAGGGTGAGCCCTAATCCAATATGACTGATGCCCTTATGAGAAGAGGAGATTGGAACACAGGTACAGAGGGGAGACCATGTGAGGACACAGGGAGAAGACAGCCATTTATAAGCCAACGAGAGAAGCTTCAAGGGAAACCAACCCTGCTGACATCTTGAGCTCAGACTTCTAGCCTCCAAAACTATGAGAAGGAAATTTCTGTTGTTTAAGCCACCTCATCTATAGTACTTTGTTATGGCAGCCCTCGCAAACTAATACAAATGTATATTAATACGTAATTTATACCAAGATGAAGCCTGATTAAGTAACATTTTAATTACAAGAGTACAACCTACCATTTTTTTATCATTATTTTTTAAGACTTATTTTAAAGAGCAGTTTTAGGTTCACAGTAAAATTGAGAGGAAGGTAGCGTTTCCCATATACTTCCCCCTACCTCCACCCCATGCGTTAACATCCCCATCAGTGTGATACATCTGGTACAACAGATGCACCTACACTGATATATCATGCCAGAAGTCCATAGTTTACCTTGGGATTCACTCTTGGTGTTATACATTCCATGGGTTTTTAAAAAATGTATAATGTCATGTATCCATCATTACAGAGTCCCTAAAATTCCTCTGTGCTTCACCTATTCATCCTACCCCCATCCCAACCCCAGGCAACCACTGATTTTTTCCTGTCTCCATAGCTGCCTTTTCCAGAATGTCATACAGTTAGAATCATACAGTACGTAACCTTTTTCAGACTGGCTTCTTTCACTTAGTGATTGGCATTTAAGGTTCCTCCATGTCTTTTTCATGGCTTGACAGCTCAGTGCTTTTTAGCGCTGAATAATATTCCATTGTCTTGGATGGACCAATGTTTATCTATCCATTCACTACTGATTCCCTTGGCTGCTGCCGAGTTTTAGCAATTGTGAACAAATTTTCTATAAACATCCATGTGCGAGTTTTTGTGTGGTCATAAGTTTTAAACTGCTTTCAGTAAATACCAAGGAGCATGATGGCTGGATCCTACGGGAAGAGGGTCTGTTAAGTTTTGTAAGAAGCCGCCACATTGTCCTCCAGAGAGGTTGTTACATTTTGTGTTCCCTCCAGCAATGAATGAGAGTTCCTGTTGCTCCACTTCCTTGTGAGCATTTGGTGTTGTCAGTGTTCTAAGTGATTTTTTTCCTTATCACTAGTCCTGGAATCTTAGGCAATTCACAAACCCATTTTCAGCAACCCTCTCTCCATTCTCTCCTCATTCTTCTTTGCCACACGTGCCCCTTTCTAGCTGCTCCATCCATATGTGAATGGTGCTCTATTCTGATAGGGGAAGAGGAAAAGATCTTTTTTTTAATTTAATTTAATTTAATTTTTTTCTTGCTGTGTTGGGTCTCCGTTTCTGTGCGAGGGCTTTCTCTAGTTGCGACGAGCGGGGGCCGGCCACTCTTCATCGCGGTGCGCGGGCCTCTCACTATCGCGGCCTCTCTTGTTGCGGAGCACAGGCTCCAGACGCGCAGGCTCAGTAGTTGTGGCTCACGGGCCTAGTTGCTCCGCGGCATGTGGGATCCTCCCAGACCAGGGCTCGAACCCGTGTGCCCTGCATTAGCAGGCAGATTCTCAGCCACTGTGCCACCAGGGAAGCCCGGAAAAGATCTTTTTAAATTGTCTTTTTAAAATTTTAAAATCAAATGTCTTACTGTCTTGATATATGTATTTTTCATCTCTGGAGGGTTTGCTTAAAAATACACATATGTAGGTAAACACACAAGGAGATGCAGTACAAACGGTGCAAAATCAGAAGTCTGGAACAGTGAGGCCTTTCAGGGAGATAGTTGGGGTAGGACAAGCTACTTCTGAGCCTCCCAAAATGTGCCCCTTCTCCTGCCCCTTCTCCTCCCCTGGGGTAAGCTGGCCGCGCTGTTGTATTTCTTCCATCAATAATTCAAACTTTCACGTCTCTCTACTCTGACTCCTTTCAAATGTCAAACTGTAGCCCTGATTGATCCTCTCTTTTATGCAGGTTGCTCTTCCTGGCCAGCTTGAAAAGCTTTCACGGCTCATTACCATAGCAATAGGAGCACAGTGCTGAAATCAGCACCAACGAAGGGCAGGGGGGTACCTGCTCCCACACACAGCCGTTTCAGGCCTGCTAAAGGGGCAACTCTGCATTTCCTAGCTCACAGACATTAAAAATAGGGAGAGATTATCTCTTGGGCAAACTACTACACACCTCCAGACCTCTTTCATCTCCTGTATATATCTGATAGAGTTTTTCTTTAACCCAGTGCTGAGGAAAACCTCAAGATGGTTCTGTTTAATCTCACCCAATATAGGGGTGACCCAATATATAGGCCAGGGGACCTTCTGTTCCACAATGCACCATCCCTCTAAGGGCTTAGAGTCACCCTACAACTCACGAGGCTTGCATCCTGGGCTACGGAATGGGGGGGAAGTGAGTTACTTGGGACTGAACACAATTTGGTGACTGACACAGGTACAGCATGGGGGCTTCTGGCTGTGGAGGAAGGGGGCATCACCAGTCTCTGAGAAGGTAGACTGAGGTGAGGCAGTTCTGTGGCTCACTCAGATGGAGAGCAGGTGGGCCGCAGGCTGGAGAAGCCCCCATGAGGCCTCCTGGATGTCAAGAGGAGGCTGATGGCCTCTAGAAGTGAGATCCACCCTTCAGATTCTGTACCCCCATCCAGACTTCATCAGTCTCACTCCTGTGTCCAATCCCCTCCCCCGAGTCCAGGGACTCCCTTCCAGATTCAGGTACAGAAGGCTTTTACTGCTTTCATGTCTTCCAAATCTCTTTCTACATGCATGCATCCCTCCATTTCTCCCTGGCGCCTGGGCTTGGAAAATTCAAACACCAATGATTGAAACTTTTTTTTCTTTCTGGTTTTCCTGTGCTATTCAGAGCCTCAGGCAATGAACAGAGTGCCTAGTTCAGGAGTCTATGGACCCCTTCTTAAAATAAAAATGTTAAATGCATAAAAATAAAAGAAAAAGAAACCAATCATGTTGAAATACAGTTGTCAATATATTAAAAAACAGATTGTGATATAGTAATATACATGCTTGTTTAATATATCAATAAGATTAAGTACCTTGATTTCAAAGTGTTGATATGCATAAATGTTATTTAGAGATATTTGATACAAATATGGTATGTTATGAAAATATCTGTGTTTTCTATTGGTTACAAAGTCATGGGTACTGTGAATACAGTGAGGTCTATTGCTACATTAAAATGGAAGGTATGCTGAGTCTCAGTTAGAGGTTATTTCAAGAACTGTGAAGGGCTGAGGTTTTGCCCTCCTTCAAAGGGTACAAATTAGCATATCATGGTGTCACGGATGCTCATAGAAGACAGGAGACTTCTGAGGCAGAGACAAAGGACAGTTGATTAATCACAGCCAGAGCAGTAGGCAAAGGCGTCAACATTCATGCCAGTCTTCTGAGCCCCATTTACCACAAGGTAATGTGAAGAGTACTATTTATGTTAATATGGAATGAACTCGTTTTTAAATAAAGTAATAAATATTTTTTTAATTTCTAAAATATTGATAGTGGAACTCACATGATCAAAAACTCTTTGGGGTCACAAATAATCTTTTAAAAATAAGTTATC
>NW_020174042.1:5637946-5651666 GCF_003031525.2 Neophocaena asiaeorientalis asiaeorientalis | reverse complement strand
TTGTCCTCCAGAGAGGTTGTTACATTTTGTGTTCCCTCCAGCAATGAATGAGAGTTCCTGTTGCTCCACTTCCTTGTGAGCATTTGGTGTTGTCAGTGTTCTAAGTGATTTTTTTCCTTATCACTAGTCCTGGAATCTTAGGCAATTCACAAACCCATTTTCAGCAACCCTCTCTCCATTCTCTCCTCATTCTTCTTT
Source organism: Neophocaena asiaeorientalis asiaeorientalis (assembly GCF_003031525.2). NCBI lineage: Eukaryota > Metazoa > Chordata > Mammalia > Artiodactyla > Phocoenidae > Neophocaena > Neophocaena asiaeorientalis. Next base: position 5,651,468 of record NW_020174042.1, on the reverse strand, counting down.
GCCACACGTGCCCCTTTCTAGCTGCTCCATCCATATGTGAATGGTGCTCTATTCTGATAGGGGAAGAGGAAAAGATCTTTTTTTTAATTTAATTTAATTTAATTTTTTTCTTGCTGTGTTGGGTCTCCGTTTCTGTGCGAGGGCTTTCTCTAGTTGCGACGAGCGGGGGCCGGCCACTCTTCATCGCGGCGCGCGGGCCTCTCACTATCGCGGCCTCTCTTGTTGCGGAGCACAGGCTCCAGACGCGCAGGCTCAGTAGTTGTGGCTCACGGGCCTAGTTGCTCCGCGGCATGTGGGATCCTCCCAGACCAGGGCTCGAACCCGTGTGCCCTGCATTAGCAGGCAGATTCTCAGCCACTGTGCCACCAGGGAAGCCCGGAAAAGATCTTTTTAAATTGTCTTTTTAAAATTTTAAAATCAAATGTCTTACTGTCTTGATATATGTATTTTTCATCTCTGGAGGGTTTGCTTAAAAATACACATATGTAGGTAAACACACAAGGAGATGCAGTACAAACGGTGCAAAATCAGAAGTCTGGAACAGTGAGGCCTTTCAGGGAGATAGTTGGGGTAGGACAAGCTACTTCTGAGCCTCCCAAAATGTGCCCCTTCTCCTGCCCCTTCTCCTCCCCTGGGGTAAGCTGGCCGCGCTGTTGTATTTCTTCCATCAATAATTCAAACTTTCACGTCTCTCTACTCTGACTCCTTTCAAATGTCAAACTGTAGCCCTGATTGATCCTCTCTTTTATGCAGGTTGCTCTTCCTGGCCAGCTTGAAAAGCTTTCACGGCTCATTACCATAGCAATAGGAGCACAGTGCTGAAATCAGCACCAACGAAGGGCAGGGGGGTACCTGCTCCCACACACAGCCGTTTCAGGCCTGCTAAAGGGGCAACTCTGCATTTCCTAGCTCACAGACATTAAAAATAGGGAGAGATTATCTCTTGGGCAAACTACTACACACCTCCAGACCTCTTTCATCTCCTGTATATATCTGATAGAGTTTTTCTTTAACCCAGTGCTGAGGAAAACCTCAAGATGGTTCTGTTTAATCTCACCCAATATAGGGGTGACCCAATATATAGGCCAGGGGACCTTCTGTTCCACAATGCACCATCCCTCTAAGGGCTTAGAGTCACCCTACAACTCACGAGGCTTGCATCCTGGGCTACGGAATGGGGGGGAAGTGAGTTACTTGGGACTGAACACAATTTGGTGACTGACACAGGTACAGCATGGGGGCTTCTGGCTGTGGAGGAAGGGGGCATCACCAGTCTCTGAGAAGGTAGACTGAGGTGAGGCAGTTCTGTGGCTCACTCAGATGGAGAGCAGGTGGGCCGCAGGCTGGAGAAGCCCCCATGAGGCCTCCTGGATGTCAAGAGGAGGCTGATGGCCTCTAGAAGTGAGATCCACCCTTCAGATTCTGTACCCCCATCCAGACTTCATCAGTCTCACTCCTGTGTCCAATCCCCTCCCCCGAGTCCAGGGACTCCCTTCCAGATTCAGGTACAGAAGGCTTTTACTGCTTTCATGTCTTCCAAATCTCTTTCTACATGCATGCATCCCTCCATTTCTCCCTGGCGCCTGGGCTTGGAAAATTCAAACACCAATGATTGAAACTTTTTTTTCTTTCTGGTTTTCCTGTGCTATTCTGAGCCTCAGGCAATGAACAGAGTGCCTAGTTCAGGAGTCTATGGACCCCTTCTTAAAATAAAAATGTTAAATGCATAAAAATAAAAGAAAAAGAAACCAATCATGTTGAAATACAGTTGTCAATATATTAAAAAACAGATTGTGATATAGTAATATACATGCTTGTTTAATATATCAATAAGATTAAGTACCTTGATTTCAAAGTGTTGATATGCATAAATGTTATTTAGAGATATTTGATACAAATATGGTATGTTATGAAAATATCTGTGTTTTCTATTGGTTACAAAGTCATGGGTACTGTGAATACAGTGAGGTCTATTGCTACATTAAAATGGAAGGTATGCTGAGTCTCAGTTAGAGGTTATTTCAAGAACTGTGAAGGGCTGAGGTTTTGCCCTCCTTCAAAGGGTACAAATTAGCATATCATGGTGTCACGGATGCTCATAGAAGACAGGAGACTTCTGAGGCAGAGACAAAGGACAGTTGATTAATCACAGCCAGAGCAGTAGGCAAAGGCGTCAACATTCATGCCAGTCCTCTGAGCCCCATTTCCCACAAGGTAATGTGAAGAGTACTATTTATGTTAACATGGAATGAACTCGTTTTTAAATAAAGTAATAAATATTTTTTTAATTTCTAAAATATTGATAGTGGAACTCACATGATCAAAAACTCTTTGGGGTCACAAATAATCTTTTAAAAATAAGTTATCACTTTATTTTTTTTTAATTTTCATTTTATTTTTTGGGTGCACCACGCAGCTTGTAGGATCTCAGTTCCCCAACCAGGGATTGAACCTGCATCCTTGGCAGTGAAAGTGCCGAGTCCTGTCTACTGGACCACCAGGGAATTCCCCATCAATAATTTTTAAGTGTGTCTACTTAAAATTTTGTGGTCCTGAGCCTGAATAACCAAAACAATCTTGAGAAAGAAGAAAAAGGCTGAGGTATCATGCTACCTGATTTCAAACTATACTACAAAGCTATAGTAATTAAAATAGTATGGTACTGGCACAAAAACAGACATGTAGGTCAATGGAACAGAATAAAGACCCCCCAAAATGAACCCACACTGACATGGTCAGTTAATCTATGACAAAGAGGCAAGATTATACAATTGGGAAATGATACTGTCTTTAATAAATGGTGCTGGGAAAACTGGACAGCTACATGTAAAAGAATCAAACTGGACTACCTTCTCACACAGTGTACAAAAATAAAGTCAAGATGGATTAAAGACTTGAATGTAAGACAAACAAAACAAAAATAAAACGGGACTACATCAAACTAAAATACTTTTGCACAGCAAAGGAAACTATTAACAAAACGAAAAGGCTGGCTACTGAATGGGAGAAGATATTTGCAAATGTTATATCTGATAAGGGGTTAATATCCAAAAGATATAAGAACTCATATAACTCAACATCAAAAAAAAAAAACCTGATTAAAAAATAGGCAGAGGATTTGAATAGACGTTTCCCCAAATGGCCAAAAGGCACATGAAAAGATGCTCAACCTTATTCATCATCAGGGAAATGCAAATCAAAACCACAATGAGATATCACCTCATACCTGTCAGAATGGCTACCATCAAAAAGACCACAAATAACAAGTGTTGGCAAAGATGTGGAGAAAAGGGAATGCTCATGCACTGTTGCTAGGAATGTAAATTAGTGCAGCCACTATGGAGAACAAAATGATCCAGCAATTCTACTTCTGGGTTATTTTCCAAAGAAAACAAAACACTGGTTCAAAAAGATATATGTACCCCTATGTTCATTTCAGTATTATTCACAGTAGCCAAGATATGAGAGCAATAAGTGCTTATCAATAGATGAATGGATAAAGAAGATATGGTATAAATATACACAGTGGACAATATAATTTAGATTTTTGGATTCTTGTCTTTCTCTATTTCCAGTCACAGTTCCTTGGCACACATAACACATTTTCCTCCTTTTCTTTGGCTCCCAGCTTCCTTACGTTTTTATTCACATCACGTGGTTTCTTCTGACTGTACCATGTGAAGAACTAGTTGGCCGCCAGCCCCAGCTGTGGTCCACCAAGGCTGACAGTGGAAGAAGATGCCCTTGATGATGAAGAGCAGCTGCATAGCTTTCTAAGCAACATCCTCTCTCTCCGCAATCTCCACCCCCATCCCCACCCCACCCGCCCCGCTGGGCCCTGATTTACTGTGTTCTTGATGTCTCTCCTGATTGATTGACACTCACTGGCCTCAGGAATGAGCTGGAAAAACCAGTCAATACTAAAGTGTCAGTGTTCTGCGGGCTGTTCTGATTATCTATTGCCGCATAAACAACCACCCCCCAAACGCAGTGGCTTAAGACAATAATCATTCTGTGACCCTCCCGAAAGCCCTGGTGCTGACTGGACGCAGCTGGGCACTTCTTGCTCAGGGTCCCTCCTGCAGCCACAGTCACATGGAAAACCCAAAGGCTGTCTTAGTCCATTCAGGCTGCTGTAACAAAATACCACAGACTGGGTGGCTTACAGACAACAGAAATTTATTCCTTATGGTGCTGGAGGTCAGAGGACCAGGTGAGAGCCCTCTTCCAGGTTGCAGACTGCCGACCTCTCACTGTGTCCTCACATGGTGAAAGGAGAAGGGAGCTTTCTGGGGTCTCTTTGTAAAAGCGCTAGTCCCTCCCAAAGGTCCCATCTCCTTATACCATCACCTTGGGGGTTAAATATCTGGCAGTGGGACACGTTCAGGTCACAGCAGTGGGTGACTCTGGAATTCGAGGGGGCATCATCTGGAGGCTTCTTCACTCACATGTCTGGCAGTTGGTAGCTGTTGGCTAAGACCACAGCTGGGGCTGGAGGCCAAACACCCACATGTGGCCTCCACGTGGCCTGGGCTCCCTCACAGCGTGGTGGCTGGGTCCCAGTGGCGAACATCCCAGAGCAAGCCAGAGGGCAGCTGTGCTGCCTTGTATGACATCAGTTACGTTGTGCTCTATTTGTTGGAGCAGTCATAAATCCCCACCCAGATTTATGGGGAGGAGACACAGCCCCAGTCTCCATGGGAGGAGTGTCAAAGAATTCTGGGGCCAAGGCAAGTCAGTACTTTTCTTCTTTCCCTACTTAGTCAAGGCTGGACCAGCTTTAATAACATACTAGGGCTTCACTTTATTGATGTAGGTAATCTGCCTTGCTAGGAATGGCAGAAATTGCTAGCTGTTGCTAAACATTGCTTCTTTCTTCTGTGTGCCCACAGCTGGGCACACAGCTACCCAGAATAGGAGCCTCTATTTCCCAGCTACCTTGCAGCTAGGAATGGACATGAGACAAAGTTCTGGCCAAAGAATGTAAACGGAAATGTCATATGCAACTTCTGAGAGGTGTCCTCAAAGGGAGAGAACAAGCTCTCATTTCTCCTTTTCTCCTTCATCTGGGTGGAATGTGAAAGTGACAGCTTCCGTTTAAACAGCCATCCTGGACCATGCAGATGAAGGCCACACCTCGGAGCAGTGGAGCTGGAATTCCTGCTGCCTCTGCAGACCTGCTACTTCAGCCAAGACTGTCTACTTGGAGACTCATCCGTGAGGGAATGGAACTTTATGGGCTTAAGCCACTATTATTTGGGTTTCTTGTCACTGGCAGCTGAACCCAATCCTAAAATGATAAACAAAGCAAAGCTCCCTTTCTGTGCTTAAAGTCCATGTCCCATAGGGTGGAACCCTATAGGGAATAAAGATCTTTTCCAGGTCCTTCCATAGGGTGACTATCCTTGTACTGCTCACTGGATCATTAGGTTCTCTGTTGAGGCCAGAGAATCTAATGGCATTGGAGTAGGAGCACTTTTTGCTGTGTAAGATACCCAATTAAGGTCAATAGCAAACCTCTCCCCACCCCCATGAATCACTGTTTAAAAACAGACTTATAAACAAGACTGATTATAATCATCAAACTTGCCAAGAGACTAAACTTCATTATTCCAATCACTAAAAAGAAATTATAATTACAAAACATGATAGAGGTGCTAAATATCGCTACAATGGCAATTATATTACAATATAGAAATACACCAAATTAACATGTTATACGCCTTAAATTTACACAATGTTATATGTAAAATATAATTCAGAACAACAAAAGAAGTCTCCTCACATTTCCAAATGCTCCCTCGGTGCAGGATACCACCCTCAGCTGAGAACCACTACTCCAGACCAAGGAGACTGACCCACCCACTTTAGTTCTTTTTTTCTGAAGACGGTTACTAAGCGCGACCCATCCCATACTCACAAGGGTGTGATCTCACTATGTCACCCTAGGTGACACGAAGTAGTTCTTAACACAAGTTGTGAGAAGATCTTGCTGGGCGTGGAGAACTTGCCAGATTTGGTAAGATGGTCAGTCAGTGGGAACGTCAACAAAAGCTAGGACAGGAGAATCGGATGCCACAGTGCTTCACTATATATTTGCGTGAAGAAAAGAATCCACATCAAAACGAAGGGCAGAAACGACTGAAACACAATTGACATTTCAAACAGTATTTTCAAGAAATATCCTCCTTTCTCAAACATCACTGAAAAATAAGCAATAGTGGAACAGTCGTTGAGCCAGGCAACTTCTCAAGTTTGTAAGTTTTCAAGTATTCTTACCTTTGCTGCAAAGTTAAAACAAGCTGTGAATCCCTCATTCTAGATATACGTCTCAAGGTTAAAGAACTAATCTACCGCAGAAGTCTTTTGAAGGGGCTTTTGAGAACCAAAGACGTGCAAGCATTAGTAAAGTAGAAGAACCTTCTTTTCTTCAACACTGCATCTGGGTGCAAAAAACACACAACACTATTCCCGTATATCCTGGGCTGGGGTACTGTTTTATATATGCCAGACTTCATGCCGTCAGGCTGGTCTCCAGATTTCAGGATACCCTCAGCTTGGCCATTTTGTTTTTTCTCACCTGCTCAATGGTCATTGCCTGGCCCCCTCCTCTGCTCCTCCAGCTGGGTCTCCCATAATCCTTTGCAACTGGACCACACCCTAATGGGTACATCACATCAAGTAGAGTAAACTGTGACAGCAGCTCTGGAAGAGCATTAGTTTTTTGTTTGTTTGTTTTTGGTTTGCTTTGTTTCTAAAATACTAGTTTCTTTTATTTATTTATTTATTTTTACATCTTTGTTGTAGGTGTCTCAACACATTCAGACACCTTTCTACTGCTTTGCTCAGTATTGCTCAGGCTATTAAAAACTGATAATGTGTCCTTCTCAACTTCAAATCATATGAAGGTTCATGACATTATGAGGCTATAATCACATTCTTTTACAGCTCCAGTCAATACAAGAGACTGAAGACAGTCATTCAAATGCCTAAAATTATGAGGTATCTACTTAGAATAAAGATTATGTCTATCTTCCTTTGTACTATAACAACTGGCCTTTCAAAGGTTTCAGATGATCAATAGAAAAACTTCTTTCAACATAGGATTGCCAGACTTGGCAAAAGACAAAAAACCCCAAAACCGAGAAAACAGGATGCCAAGTTAAATTTGAATTTCAGTTAAGTAACAATATATACACATATGGTATCAGACCCATGCAATGTTTGGGATATACTTACACTAAAAATTTATTTGTTGTTTATCTACAATTCATATATATCTGACAACCCTCTGCAGGTAACGAAAAGACTCTATGAATTAGAATTCTTTGGGCTGCTTGTGACAGAAATCCAGCTCATACTGGCTTAAGTAAAATGAGGAATTAATTGGTTGATATAATTGAAAGTCCAGGGATAGGACTGGCTTCGGATATGGCTGGATACAGAAGATCAAATGATAGCAACACTAGATTTTGTCTCTGTCTTTTTCAACGTGTTAGGCTGATGTCTCCACATGGAGGCCCCAAACAGCTCTAGGCTTATCTTTTCCTAGTATGGGTTGCCTTAGTGGCAAAAAGAGCTTCCCTTTCCCAGCAGCTCCAGCAAATGTCCTGTTACAGAGTCTCAATGCATTAACTGGGTCATGTGCCCATGTGTGAATCAATCACTACAACCCCTGGAATTGGACATTGTATTAATTTCCGGTGGCTGCCATAACAAATTACCAAAACTGGGTGGCTTACAACAACAGAGGTTTTATCCTGACGTGGTAGTGAAAGTAAAGTTGTGCTCTCTCCAAAGGCTCTAGGGAAAAATCCATTGCTTACCTCTTCCAGTTTCTGGGGGCTCCAGGCATTCCTTGGCTTGTGGCCACATCGTTCCAATCTCTGCTTCTGTGGTCACATAGCTTCCACCTCTCTTCTGTCCAAAACTCCCTCTGCCTTTCTCTTATAAGGACACCTGTGACTGCATTTCAGGCCCAGATGGATAATCCAGGATAAGCTCCTCCTCTCAAGATCTTTATTTAATCACATCTTTTGCCATATGGAGTAATATTCACAGATTATTGGGATTAGGACAGTGAAATGCATCTTTGGGGATAACTGCTCTGTTTACCACAGGCATTTAGGATTGAAAAGTCAGTAAGAAATACGTACCTGAGGAAGGGAAAAACGGACGCTACAAAGCACACAGAGCAAGAGGTTTACGACAAGGACTTTCTATTCTATTCCATTCCACTGATTTCATGTATTTACTACCTGGAGAGAGCCTCCAATGTCCTGGGCACTGTGCTGCCCACAGGAGCTTGTAGTCTAGTCTGGAGTATTTATCTAGCACCTACTGTGTAAGTACCAGGGAGGAAACCATGCTAACAAAGGGCAGTCCCTCCCCTTGGGAACTTTACTGATTTTACATTGTGGGCAGACTGTGGTGGGTACTACAGGAGTTGGCTCTGATTGGGACTTTTGGGCTGAGTTGTGAGGAAAGGAAGGGGGAAGGGGGACCTTCTAGGCAGAATAGCAGAGCAAAGCTGGTCTGTGGGGAGCACAGGAGAGTGGCCTGGCTTGAGGAAGTTTGGACAGAGAGTCTAGGACGCTAAATTCTATATAGGCACGGAAAAGCCATGGAAAGTTATTAAGAGAGGGGTGAGGTGACCAAAGTGGTATTTGGGGAAAATTACAATATTGTAGAGAATGGTTTGTTGAGTCTGAGGTAGAACCTTTGGGTCTACCTTTCTATCTTACTGCATTTCTATCTTACCCTCCCATCTACAATGACTCCCCAATCCGAACTAGTCCCCTTGCTGTTCTGCTTCACGCTTTCCTCTTTCTAGGCCTGTCATCATGCTGGTGTATTTCTCCACACTTCCAGGCCTGTGCCGAGCTCCTGCCGCGCACGTGGCTTCCCCAGCGCCCAGCTCTGCAGCGCCATGGTGGCCGGCAGCAACCAGCAGCTTCTCCAGGCACCTGGAGCAGTTTTGTAAGAGAGCGCCTCCCGTGAGAAACCAACCCATGAAGAGCCTTCCCGGGCAGCTTAGAAGGTGATTTCTGGAAAGTTCTGGAGGGCAGATTTTCAGCAAGTTCTGCTGATGCCACAGCAACTTCTCTGCCACTCAGGGAGCCACAAGCCCTGTCCACGGAGGTCTCAGTCTTATTCCTATAGCCTGTGGATAGAGAGGCAGCTTTCTCAGATGCTCTACCTCAGCCCCATGGGGCAGCAGCTGCTCAGAATACCTTCCATTCCTATATTCTTTACAGTTCTCTTTGCTTTTTACTAGCCAGACGCTCATGAGTCCAATCTGCTGCTACGTTAATGATGCTTTGTATTTAAACTTACCCTGTTTAAATTACTGTGTTTTCTAGATTAGATTAGATCCAAGAGGATACACCATCCTTCTACACCTTTGTTGTTTAATGTTATAGCCACTAGCCACGTGTGGCTATTGAGCATTTGAAATGTGGCTGGTGCCAAGAAGGAAATGAATTTTTAATTTAATTTAATTAAAAAAAAACCTGAAGCAGTGTACTTTTTTTCTGTTAAAAATTTTATTGCATGTAAAATGTCCCATTTGTATTTTATTAATAACATGTTGAAATGATAATATATTACAGGGGTCCCCAACCCCAGGCCATGGACCAATACCGGTCTGTGTCCTGTTAGGAACTGGGCTGCACAGCAGGAGGTGAGTGGCGGATGAGCCAGTGAAGCTTCTTCTGTATTTACAGGCGCTCCCCATCACTCGCATTACCACCTGAGCTCTGCCTCCTGTCAGCGTTATGGTGAGCTGTATAATTATTTCATTACATATTACAATATAAAAATAATAGAACTAAAGTGCACAATAGATGTAATGTGCTTGAATCCTCCGGAAACCATCCCCACCCCCCCGGTCCATGGAAGAATTGTCTTCCACGAAACTGGTCCCTGGTGCCAAAAAGGTTGGGGACCACTGATATATTAGATACAGTGGGTTAAATAAAATACATTTACATTATTTTCACTTGTTTCTTTTTACTTTTTTAACGCAGTTACTGGAAATTTTTAAATTATATATTTGGCTTGAATTTTATTTCTATAAGGACAGCCCTGTCCTACACCCATTTTCTGTTCAGTCTTTCCTGATTTTCCTAAATAGACATGACTTCTGCCTCCTCCACAGCTCTTTGAATTTCTCTTAGGATTTTCGTGGGGGGCATTTGCTAGTTATTCGCCTCCTCTTTCTATAGGCATCTCAATCTCCTTTTGTGGAATTAGTGGCCACATACAGCTACAGAAACCAGAACTGTCCCTGCTAGCCTGGGAGATGGGCATAGAATCAAAGACCTCCAACTGGAAGCTCCCTCTGGACACTATGTATCTTGAGCAAGTGTGGCAAACAAGTGGGGTCAGTTGGAGGTCCAGTGATGCAGCAGTGTGGCATATATACTATACTCACCCTATCTGCTGTGTCACTTTTGCAGTGATTTCTGCTGCCTAGCCCTCTGCAGCATCTAGGTTTTCCAAATTGGAGATCAATCAGTATGATTTCATGGATTCTCACCATTGACTCTCTGAGAACCTGACATTTGTCCAATCAATTCCTTTTTTTCCTTAAGAGTTACAAAGGCTGTTTCTGTTGTTTGCAACCAAAAACTCTGATTGATTCTGTATCGTTGTTCTATTATGTATTACATTTATTTCTAGCAAGTTCTAGCTATGGGGAAATTCTCAGTATTGCAGGATAAACTGAAAAGTCAGGCTTTGGGAAGCACAGGAACCAGCCCCACAGATCTACATGCCAAAAATGATGGGTGCCATCACTGAGATAAGTGCCCAATGATCTTTTTTAGTTCTTGGGTCATCACTTTGCTCATCTCAGAAATAGAGTGTAATGGATCAGCTGAGAGTAGGGGTCTGTAGTAGGCAGAATAATGGTCCCTCAAGATGTTCATGTCTTTTTTTAAAAATTTTCTTTATTTACTTATCTGTTGGGCTTTCTTTTACTTATTTATTTATTTAGGGCTGCATTGGGTCTTCGTTGCTGTGTGCGGGCTTTCTCTAGATGTGGCGAGCAGGAGCTACTCTTCGTTGCGGTGTGTGGGCTTCTCATTGCGGTGGCTTCTCTTGTTGTGGAGCACGGGCTCAGTAGTTGTGGCTCGCAGGCTCTAGAGCACAGGCTCAGTAGTTGTGGCACACGGACTTAGTTGCCCCGCGGCATATGGGATCTTCCCGGACCAGGGCTTGAACCCGTGTCCCCAGCATTGGCAGGTGGATTCTTACCCACTGCGCCACCAGGGAAGTCCAAGATGTTCATGTCTTAATCCCTGAAACCTGTAAACGTTACCTTAAGTGGCAAAAGGGGCTTTGCAGATGTGAGTAAATTAAGGACCTTGAGCTCCAGAGATTATCTTGGATTATTGGGGTGGGACCAATGTAATCACAAGCATCCTTAGAAGTGAAGAAACTTTTCCAGCTGGATCTGAGAGATGTGACTATTGGAAGCAGGATTAGAAAGATGTTACTGATTTTGAAGATTGCTGGTTTGGAACATGAAGGAAGGGGGTTATGGGCTGAGGAATGCCAGCAGCCTCTAGAAGCTGGAAAAGGCAATGAAATGGAACTTCTTGAGAGCCTCCAGAAAGGAATGCAGCCCTACTGACACCTTGGTTTTAGCCCAGTGAGATTTTTGACCAACAGAACTCTGTTGTTTTAACTCTAGGTTTGTGATAATTTGTTAGGGTAGCAAATAGAAAACTAATACAACAGTCTATCGCTTGAGCTGGAGAGGCCATCACTTTGATTGACAGTCTGACCAAGGCTGTATTCCTTGGAGAGTAGGAGGTAAGTTCCTGTATGAAAATCGGGTGCTATTACCTAGTGAGGGAAAGAATGCTGAACAGACAAAACCTGGGGGCCTGCTGCAACCAACCACCACAGCCCCTTGCACGTTGTTTAATCAAAATCTGTCCAGTTGAATTTTTAGGGCCATAAAGTGATTAGGTTAAACGTTCTGGGTGAGAAGTCTTGAGGAGACAGAAGAGAACTTTATAAGAAATGTAAACCCAAATTTACATATGCAACACTGCATATATAAATATTGCATCTTAAAAGAACTTTAAGAACTACATTTTGAAAATTCCAAATTTTGTCATAAAGATTCTTATGAAACTTGGAAAGGACTGATTCCCCCCTCAATAAAGATGTAGTTAACTCAGCCAGCTTCCCTAGTACCTAGACATATGGACCTCTTCTATAAAGTGTTTAAGAATCACTGGCTTAGTCACTGACTAATTAGCTGTTGATAAATCACAGACACTAATGGGAGCATACTTAGAGGCAAATGAAGTGGAAGTTATGGTCCACAGTCTAAGAAGGCAAAACATTGCTACGAGAGCCAAAAGGAGCAATAAGGGAAGTTACCGTGCCTGAAGGTGGGGAGAAGGTCAGAGCCAAGGGATACAAGTCAAGTCTATGGAAAAGCCAGGGCTGACAGCCAACACACGCTCAGCTTTTGAACACTTATTCTGACCAGGTGGCAGTCTAACAATGGGTAATGAAAACATCATTTTGGAATATACTCGAATATCACTCTAAAGGGGTCATTATTGTCAGCTCATGAAGATACTTTTCCTGCAGTTAACGAGATCCATGCTCAGGTGGTAGTAAGACATCTTGGTCACCTGTTTGAAGGGGAGTCTGTTCTGGTTGAAAACAGTTTTGGCTGTGAGCGTTCCCTCAGGAGTTCGCGTGTGTATCTGCTCGTTTTTTGGTGTTGGGGTTTGGGAGGGGTGGGCCAAGGGACTCTTTCCCCAGACACTAGAGCCAGGTAGGTTCAAAAAGAGATGGTTCTAGGAAAACTGTTCTCAATCCTGGCCACATGTTACAACTATCTGGGAAGCTTTAAAACAAAAATACCAATGTTCGGGCTCAGAACTCCAGAGGTGGGACCGTGGTCTCTGAATACTCTAAAAGCTCCCAGAGAATTCCAATGTCTGGCCAATGCCGTCACGGTTAAGAACCACTGCTTTACAATTTCCTAGTATGGTTATCCTATAGGTCGCTAGTTTTGTGGCATCTTCTCAGGCAGGTGTGGCTCATCTCAAACTCCCATGTACCCGAAGGCCACCTGGGCGCTGTTTAAAATTCAAATTCCCAAGCCCCATCCTTAGAAAGTCCTAGAGGATCCCCCTTGCGCAACGCCCAGGAATCTTCATTTTCTGTTGCACGCCGTCCCAGGGTCGCAACCCGACAAATTAGCGGTGAGAGATAACAGCTGTGGGGAGATTAAGACCAACTGCGAAGGGCTGGTGGAAGAAAAAGGACTACTGAGGAGACGTGAGTGTGACCAGGAGTGTGGCGCTGGGTGTGGTCAGCTCTGGGTTCCGGAAAATTCCCTCGGGGCGGAGGCGGGGGTGCTGGGGGGCGTGTCTCTCCGGGCCCGTGTCTCCCCGGGCCCCGTCTTCCCGGACCCCTTCTCTCCGCCGCCGCTTCCCACCTTACGCCCCTCCTCCGAAAGCCTCTGGACCGCTCTGCTCTCCTCTCT
>NW_020174042.1:5636236-5637680 GCF_003031525.2 Neophocaena asiaeorientalis asiaeorientalis | reverse complement strand
TGGCCCGGGCGGCCTGGGAGCCGGGCCTCGCAGCACCGAGCGGCCACCGGAGCCGCTGCAGGAGGTGAGTGGGCGGCACGCGTGCTCGGCGCGCCCTTCGGCCGCACTGACCGCCTTGCTTCTCCTTGTACCTCCTCGGCCCCGGGCCCGCGCCCAGAGACCCCGCGCCGGGTCCCGGAAACACCCCCCGGCTTGTGCCCGGGCCTCAGCCTTTTACCGGAGTCGGCTCGGGGCCGGCCCCGCACCTCCCCGCGCCGGAGCCTCCTTCCCGGGGCCGCCCTGACCCGCCGGGTTCCGTCTCCCGGGCTGGACTCCCCTGCGGAGGCCGGTCTGGGGCGATGCGGGGCCTTTCTTTTTGTTCTTAGCTGTGTCACGCGCGTCGGCATCCAAAGTCAAAAGCGAGCATTCTCCAAAGTCGCGCTAGTGCCTGCCGTGCGGGCGTGATTGGCACGCGGGGAGGGCGGGCTGGCCGCGCCGCTCATCTCTTCCCCCTCAGCCCCGCGCGCACTCGGGCCGCCGCGGTGCCCAAGTTGGCAGCGGTCGCGTCCTGGCAGGTGACCGGGAGCTTGACGCCGGGTTCTCGGTCTGCGAGCTGCCAGAGCTCCTCTGAAGCCCTTCTCAGGGATGCTCCGGGTTCCCTCCTGTACCAGTATTTCCCATCTTTGGCGGCGTGGAGGATCCGCAGAACTTTTGTTCTGCTGTAGAAATAGTCTCCTGGGTTTCCATACTCTTTATATGTCACACCCTATTTAGTATTCTTAATGATTGTTTTTTTGTAAAACAAAACAGGCAAAATGGCTATTTTGATGAGTGTTCTTTTTAGCGGAATTTAAGAATCATTGTATTCGGCAAGTAATGGTGGTGCTTAAGATATCCCGTTTACAAATTTGCAAAACCAGACTCGTGTGGCTTTCACGGTTTTGAGATTTCTTTTGTCTGGTTTGTGGTCTTCAAGGCCCAGTTGCTCTAAATTAGGCAAATATTGAGGGGCATTCCTAGGAGCAGAGTAAGATGTCCAGTAGCCTGCTTAAATATTTAACAGCTCTAGAGTGACTCTGTTTGACTCATGGCCATGAGATTGACTCAAATTTGGCAGTTTTAGTATTTCTGAATTTTTTGCAACGTGAGACATGAGAAGTGGAATCTCTTGTTGGTCCTTGTGGGTCTCCTAGGGCATCCCTAGCTCTGTCTACTTGTGTTAGAGAAGATTAAGCCAAGCTCATGCTATCGTGAACAATAGTTTTACTTTATTTGTAAATAGAAACCAGTAACTTGCTAAGGCTTGCTGTTCTTAGGTCAGAATTCAAGTTTTAAGGGGTCAGTGGTGAAAACATTGAGTTCATAGGGTGTTTAAAGAAAACAGGTTAACTCTTCAAGACGTATTTTGTTCTCCTGTGAAGATACCACTTTTTTTTTTTTTTTTTTTTTGTTTTTTTTAAAAAAA
>NW_020174042.1:5467345-5636133 GCF_003031525.2 Neophocaena asiaeorientalis asiaeorientalis | reverse complement strand
TGTGAAGAAACCCCTTTTTTTTTTTTTTTTTTTTTGGTTTTTCTCAAAAATAAAAGACCAACGATGAGAAGAAGGAATGCTGGGGGTGGGGGTGTCAGATTTTGGGGACGTTGCCATTAGGAGCTAAGGATGCCGTCTGCTTTCTAATTGCTGGCCCTAGGTCCAGTTATTGATGGGGTAATGAAAAGATTTTGCATTTATATAGTTTTTTTGAGGGGTGCGGCTGAAACAGCAGTGAGGATGGTTGACCATGTTAGGCCCAGGGCTACCTTCGGTCCATTTATGTGGCCACCTTCCCAGCAGGGAGGGAACTGCTTACTGTGCTGAAGATCCTGTGAATGTTGCAAGCTGGCTTTCTGCATCTGAAGCACAAAGGATAGCCAGGCAGAGCCTGGGGAAACTGCCTGTGCCAGGGAGAGTTAGAAGGTGGCCTGTCGCTTCAAGCCAGCTGTGCTGCGTGGGGAACAGGATCCCATCACGGGCGGTTTAGTGAAAGGGAGCTTGAAGGTAGTGTGGTTCCTGAAGACCAGCCCTGCTTCTAAACAGGCTTGGGGTGGCGGGGAGAGGGGGAGGCAGGAACAGGGATGAGGCCCTGTGCCTGGGGCTTTAATTCAGTTGTATTATTGTTGTTTTTATTTTTCTTTAGAAAAAAATAAGGTGCCTTAGGAAAAGGTTAATTTCTTTTTTAATGACCTGGGAAATAACATCTGTAATTGGGATAAGAAAAAAAAGCACTTTTTTTGGTTTAAAAAAAAACTTGGTTAAAATTATTTTCTAAAAATTCACAGGAGTAAAAGGAACGGTCTTGATATGCTCTTGGCGTTCACCTTAACAAAGTGTGAATGTGATTTCACTTGCTCCCCCAAGATGGTCCTAGATTGTGGTTATTTTCTTTTCTAGACTTTTTCAAGTTACTGATGAAATTACATTGAAAGAGAGACTTGGCTTGAAGTTTAAGGATTATTTCCAAAATTCCCAGAGAGCTGACTTTGCTTCACAAAGAAATTTCCCCATTTTCAGGAAAAAAATGCATACCTTCTCAGATTTTTAGAACATTTTGATCTTATTTTCCTGCAAGGCTGCATTAATAGAACTTCCTCTCACTAAGGTTTTGAAGATTAATTAGTGCCTGACAGGAAGAATATATATGTAAAAATACTATATAATATGATTATAGTGATATATATTGTAGTTTGCTGTGGTTTCCAAGCCTTTTTGCTCATTCTTGTTAGTAAAAAAATTTTAACACCTAAAACGAATACAGTGTAATATGTCAATTATGTCTCAATTAAGACCAATTTTTAGCACTCCTCTTATGTGTGTTTGTTACTTAATTATAAATTATATACATGTGCTGCTGTCATCGTTTTCTTGTGTCTCAAGATTCAGTGTACACTTAGGGATGGATTCACTGTTAATCACAGTGGAGGTAAAACCCTTTTTCATATACTCCTTGAATTTTGAGTATTTTTGGCCTGGTTCTTGTCAGATCTGAGTACATCATCATTGTTTTCACTTTGTGATGTGGCTCCGGTGAAGCTGACTCAGGGCGGGAAGTGTGTTCCCAGCCTTGGGCTTGGGTTCACCTCTGCTTGCGTTTATTAGTGTAGCTTTAATTTGTGCTTTCGGTAGGAATCTTAAAGCTATTCATATCCTCTGCGGGGTTTCGTTTAGTTATAATTTGTCCATCTACCTCATTGTGCGCTTGCCAAAGCCAAAGGAGTGCTTCAGGCACCTCAGAGGGCTGGTGACAGGTGACCCTCGACAGAGGGTCTTTGTGAGGTTGCAGTCAGTCAGTTCCTGCTTTTATTAGCACTATTAGTATTTCATGGTAGTATAAGTAGTACGGTGTAACATAGTGTAAAATAATTAGTATATACATAACATATTTAACTTGTTACATGTAATATTTATCTTACTAAAGCATAGTTGCTATTCTACTTTTTGGATAAAAATAAATGTAACTTCTAGGATTTTTTTCCCCAGCCAGGTGGAGCATCTTTTATACCTTCTGGGATGCATGCACCCTGCTGGTAGACAGTTGGTTCTCTCACTTTAGCCCCACTCTCAATACCACAGCAGTTCCTTTCAGTTAAGTATTTACTTGGTGGCAAGTAAATGCCCTCGTTTAATTTTCACACCAGCCTTAGAAGACAGACTCCAAGGTTATCCCTTTACAGACGAGCCCAGGAGGTTGGGAGGAGAAGAGGAACTGCCCCGTCAGCAAGTCAGAAACGGGTCCTCACGCTGCCCTGCATCTCCTCTCAGTTACCTGCCCAGGCTCAAGACAGGGACCTGGGTCTTCTTAGTGTCCCTGGTGGTGGGGTCCAGCACAGAAGGGAGCCTTGGAATGTATTTGAGTGAGTTCAGTGTATTTCTCTACTTCGTAATACATATATATGTTGTCATTGTTTTGTTTTAGAAGAAGCTGTAAAATACTGTGATTTAATCTGGGAATGCTACAAATACAGCTTCAGAACTTGCTAATGTTACCATTATACATCTTCCTAACATCTCAATTTTTTATTGTTACTGTTTGGCTTTTGTATTAAAGATACGCTCATTGAGGAAAAAAAAATGGTATAAAGCAAAAAAATGAAAGCTTCATTCCTCTATACATTCTGCTCCCTTACTACAACTTGTATATATCCTTCCTTATAAACATTTGCTATACATTTTCTATGGTAGAAAAATATATTGATTTATTGAGTGTATTTAAAAAATTTTTTCAACAAAAGTAGGATATGATAACTACTATTTTGTAACTTTTTTCATGTAACAGTTTGTATGTTGATCATCCGTTGCTCTGTAACAAATCATCTCCAAGCTTAAAACCATCATTTTATTATTGCTCCTGATTCTGTGGGTTGACTGGGCTGCAGTCTTTTGAGGCCCAGTTGGGCTGGAACTTCAAGATGGCTCATTCGCTATTACCAGTTTTTAAAGTATTGCCTTGGTGAATTCTTGGACAGAATTTTAATATACTAATGATTGATTTAGAAAAATTTTTTTTAACTATTTCTCTGATATCAGTGCTGTCAGAACTGGAGGGTCTAGCCCATCAAAATGTTCTCTGTCATTTATATCTGTGTAGCAGATAGATGATTCCTTATCTTTCCTCTGTGTTTTCTGTATCAGTGAGGGAGGTCCTGTAGAAGCCATGTTGCTCTGGAATTAGTTATCACTTCATTCTGATTAAAGAAGAGGTACCTTTATCCACAGGTGAACAGTGACTTTGAGATGGCCAAAGGGAGAAAAAGACCCTCGACGAAGTTTCTTTAAATGGAGTCCATTTGGGGTTACTCTTTACCTCTTAGGGAGGTAAAAAGAAACCTTATTTCTCTAGGGCACACAGTAGTAGATAGGTTTAGGGACAATGTTTGCAACTGCAGATGGGAGGTGTGAGAAAATAGTAGAGTAAAACGGAAGGCCAAAGGCCATGAAAGAGCTGGGAGGAAAAAACTCAAACTCAGCCTTTGAACAGTAGGGAAATACAAGTATTTCTCCAAAGATAAACAACACACCCCCTCCAACATGTCTTTCTGCTTTTTGAAAATAAATGAGTGCAGCCAGAACAAGATTCACTTGTCTGATTTGTCCAGTGAGCTCTGGAGAGGACAGTGGTTCTCAACCTAGACCTGCATCAGCATCCCATGGAGGGCTTTTACACACAGACCCCGAGTCGCTGACTTGTTGGTCTGGGGTGGGCCAGAACATTTACATTTCTAACATTCCCACATGCTGATGCTGCTGGTCCAGGGAACACGCTTTGAGAACCACTGAACTACAGCAGGTGTCTAAAGGTATAGCAAACCTTTTCTGTAAAGGGCCAGATGGTATTTTAGGTTCTGCAGGCCCTGTGGGCTGTGTCCCAGCTGCTCACTTCTTGTAGCCTGATAGCGATAGACAATACGTAAATGAATGGGCATCGTGGTATCCCAATAAAACTTCATTTAGGGACACTGAAGGTTTAACTTCATATATTTCAGTACTTTTCATGTCATGACATATTATTATTCTGATTTTTTTCACTTAAAAAACTTAAAATCTGAGCTTTCAGGCAGCGTACAGAAACAGGTGGCTGGCAGGATTCGGCCGTTAGGCTGAAGTTTGCCAACTCCTGAAGTAGACTAGGAGGAATTTGGGAATGCCTGCCAGCGTGTAGTCTTGGTGTCTGTAGGGAAGGTGGCCCTTCTTCAGAAAATCAAGTGCTGGAAGAAGCACAGTGGAATTTGGTTCTCCTCATTCATTTTCACTCATTCACTTCAGTTTTTGGTATTTTCACTGCATAGCGCTAAACATGCACATTAATTTTTAGTTTTTCTTTTTAAAACATTTTATTGAGTATAATTGATATAGCATTAGTGTCAGGCATACAACAAAATGATCCAATATTTGTATATATTGTGAAATGCTCACCACAATGAGTCTGGTTAACGTCTGTAACCACATAGTTACGAATTTTTTTTTCTTGTGATGAGAACTTTTAAGATCTACTCTCTTAGCAACTTTCAGATATGCAATACAGTATTATTAACTGCATTTACCATGCTGTTAAAGGTTTTTCTTTCTAAACTGTTAGCTTCTAGAATTGGGGAAAAAATTGGAGGTTGGGAAAGTGAGAGGAGGAGAATCTGTGCACTTCCTAGTAAGTTTTTTTTTTTTTTTAAGAAGATGTTGGGGGTAGGAGTTTAGTAATTTATTTATTTATTTTTGCTGTGTTGGGTCTTCGTTTCTGCGCGAGGGCCTTGTCTAGTTGTGGCAAGCGGGGGCCTCTCACTATCGCGGCCTCTCATTGCGGAGCACAGGCTCCAGACGCACAGGCTCAGTAGTTGTGGCTCACGGGCCTAGTTGTTCCACGGCATGTGGGATCCTCCCAGACCAGGGCTCGAACCCGTGTCCCCTGCATTAGCAGGCAGATTCTCAACCACTGCACCACCAGGGAAGCCCCTAATAAGTTTTTAAAGCAATTTAAGGAGAATACAATGGACTTGTCATTTAACCCTAATGGTTTAGAGCAGGAGTTGGCAAAGTTTCCGGAAGGGAAAGATAGTAAATACTTTAACTGTTTCAGCCTTCATAATAACCCATCTCAACTTTTCAACTCTGCCTTGTAGCTAGAAATCAGCTGTGGGCAGTACTTCAAGGGCTGGGCATGGCTGTGTTCGGCAAACCCTTATTTACAAAATGGGCCACCATGGCCTGTGGGCCTTGGTATGCTAACCCCTGCCTTGGAGACATTCTTGGGACGGAGTAGAATATCTCTAAACCCTCCAAAAAAATGCTGAGTGGGGCGTCCTCCAGTCTGTTTGCTTCACTATGGTGACTTCTGAACTCCGTGCAGGGCACCTCCGGCCCTCCACCATCCGGGTGAAGCCAGTTCTTCTGAAAAGGAATAAAGGTGCGGCTCCCCTGCTGTTCGGAGAAGGTGTGTTGTTTCTGCAGTGATGACATTGGTCAAACAAGCCAATCCGATTTGATTGCTCCCATCTATTTGCCTATATGATTTAAAACCTCTATGTGAAAATGAGGAAATGAAAAAATTATTTAACTAGGAGGTTCAAGGGGCTCATGCATTTGGCCAGTTGCCCATTTTCTTATGCTTTTTCTTTTTCTGAAAAAAGTAATTAGAGGTCTCTGTTTGCTTATAAAAATTTTTGTCTTACAAGCAAACAGTAATTTTAACCAGT
Source organism: Neophocaena asiaeorientalis asiaeorientalis (assembly GCF_003031525.2). Taxonomy (NCBI): domain Eukaryota; kingdom Metazoa; phylum Chordata; class Mammalia; order Artiodactyla; family Phocoenidae; genus Neophocaena; species Neophocaena asiaeorientalis. The sequence goes on along the minus strand of NW_020174042.1, from coordinate 5,630,443 downwards.
AGATTGAATTTTTAAAATTAAGCCAGTAGAAAGAATCCGCAGGGTTTTTGTTTTTTTTTTTTATGACTCTTTCAACTTACCAAGAAACTTTTAGTGCAGACACACACCACTTTCTTTCATTCCAGGGAAACCTGGAATTTCACAGAGTTCGGCTGATTTAGGTTAATCTTTTTCAGTATGTCAGGTGACTGTAATCAAATATGAGACAAAACACATTCTGAAGCCTAAATTATAACTATTAATCTGTCTGACACAGTCTGTCTCCCACCCACTTCCATCACCCTGCAGTCTACATAAATTCTAAGGTGGAGGAGAGGAAGGCGTTTGAAATGTTTGACAGCTGTAAACTCTGGCTCTGAGTTCCCGCCCTCAGTCTTCCTCAGGCTTTGGCATTTACCACCAGTGTTTGTCCCTTTGTCTTCAGCAGCAGGGTTCCTGCAGTCCTGGAAGTCCGTGGTGAGGCATGTTGCAGGCCCTCCCTTCCTCTTGGCACAGCTGTGGTCATCTTACCTGGGCAGCCCTGTGTCCATTGGGAAGTCCAGGACTCTCCTAACCATCCCTCTGGGTGGCTGCACACCGTCCGGCTGGCCAAGTGCTGGGTCACAGTGACGGGCTTCTGAGACTGTACTCAACTTCCTGGCATCTCTCTTTTGCATAATGTGGTCCTGGTCTGGGATGTCTACTGCTGCAGCGGTATCCGGAGTCAGTCCCAGGAGGTGACAGTTACTGCTGCTTCAGTTGACAGCAGAGTCAAGGGAAGAATGCAGATGGCTGGTTCCTATAAAGTAGAACGATTGAGGAAGGAAAGCATTCATCACCATTTTCTTATAAAACAAGAAAAAGACCAGATCTGGAAATGATTTGTTTTTCATCTTTCCATCTCTAATAATGATAGTCAGCATTTATCGAGCAATTGACACTATGTACCAGTTGTGGTTCTAAGCACTTCTCATATCTTTACTCATCTGTTACTCACTTGAACCCTCTGCCGAAGATGGTGAGGCACAGATGGGTCCTGTGACTCCGAAGAGGTGGAACCAGGATCCGACTCTGGCCATCAGGTTCCAGAGTTTGTTCTCTTAACACTGCCCTGAGCTTCCTGGTGCTAGCACATCACCTGTCCCCTAGTAGTTGCTCATTACATTTTTTTACTGACTGGCTAAAGGAAGGAGAATGTTAAATGATCATATGTACACGTCCTTGGAGTGAGAGTTGAGTTATATTGTTTTCAGAGCTAAAGTATACCCACCCTGACTTACATCTGCAGGAATAACAAAAGGTTGAGTGTCCCATCTAAAAGTTTATTTTTAGGGAATTAAGCATATGACAAAGATGGCCTTTCAAAGAACTAAGTAAAAATAGTTTATTTCATAAAGGATGCCCAAGGAACTGGCCAGCCATTACAAAAACTAAAAAAGAGTTGTTTTCTTTGTATTTCCTTACTCCTTACGTCAAAAAGGAATTCCAAGTGGATGAAACATTTACATATAAATATGAAAACATAGATATGTTGAGAGGAGATATGGGTAAATGTATATATAAACTTAGAGTAGGAAATGTCTTTCTAATCATAAGCAAAATCTAGAAGCAGTAAAAGAAAAGAGTGATAAGATTAGGTTATTTTAAAAACACCACCAACAACCAAAAATCATGGGCAAAAAATTTTACAGAGAAAGGAGGAGTGGGCCCAGTTGTTTGTAATTTAAGAAGCGTCCCAGGCGATTCTGATACTCTCTGAGGGTTAAGAGCAGCTGGAATAGAAGGATACAGCCAGTGGAGTGGGAAGAGGAGGACTTTTAATTTTACACTTCCTGTGATTTTTCTCCCCAATTGTATTTGTCTTCTTATATTTTAAAAAGTTAATGAGTAAAAAAAAAAAAAAAAAATTTGTGATCAAAATCAAACAGGATGAGGCAGTAGAGACATTTTTAGCAGATCTATAAAATTTCCTAGAACTTTAGTATTTCTGAGCATTAGTCTCTGTTAGTATGTACAATGTTTGCTGATATCAACTGTCAGTTGAATTTAAAACTTTTTTCCCTCTTTTGTCCCGAGAGACCAGAAGCTGGTGAAGAAGCCATCAGCCAGTGGAGGCTGGACTCAGCCCTCAATTCATGGGAATTCTGGGGGTGCTTTGTTTTAGGTGATTCAACTAGATTGCTCATTCAGAGAGAGAGAGGATGTCTCCCAGGGACACACTTAGCTACAGGTACCATGGGGGAGAGCCAGCTTTGTCAGCTCTTCTGTGTTCTCACCTGCAGGAACTTCACCTCAAAGCTGAGTCCCTGGTAGTCTCCCTTCCCCCTCCTCCCTCACCTCCTTTTCCTCTTCCTCCATTGCTGGCCACACCTGGCATAAAAGCATATGTGTTCTGAGGGACACTGTTTATTGTGTGTGCTGCCCTCCCTCTGATAAGGACCTTTGATCTGGCTCAGCGAAAGCCGTTTGGAAAAGTCAGTTTCCCTTGTCCTTGCTGACCAGGGCCAGGATCCAGCCAGACCTGGCTTGGGGTTGAAGCCGGTGAGTGAAACATAGCTCCTTTCTTCTCAGCTGTATTTGTATTCCTTTTAAGAAGCTCCATGCTCCCTGCAGCCCTTGAAGTCTTCTCCTGACTCGGCTTTGCGGCACAGATACGGCTTCAAAGGGAGAGAGAACAGTGTTCAAAGGAAGCAGAGCATAAATGCCTGTTCCCGCTGCAGGCAGGGCACCTCCGGTCCTGGCTTCACACACCTCTAGAAGGCTTTCCGGCTTTGCTCAGGAAACACTTTAACTGGGTATCTTTGGCAATTCTGTCACAGGGTAAAAAACCCTCCCTGGTTAGGAATCAGATCAAAAAGGCTTTGGGGAATAATGAGAAATGGAGTCTTTCTAGTGTGATGTAGAAGCACTATTATTTGCTATTGCTGTTTAAAGAGATGATGATTTCTCAGATTGTATTGGGAGGTAGGAACTATAATTATAGACAAGAAAACGGAAGTGTAAGAGAAATTGTTACCTGCCTGAGGTGTTGAGCCCGTGTCTGATGGGTTTCTAGGACGGTGCTTGCTCCCACAAGCCTGTCGCAGGGGTCTGGCCGCACTGCCCAGGGCACACACCGCTGGCTCTGGGTGGGCTACTTACACAGTCTTCTCCACCGACGGCTTTGCATTTCAAGAAGAGGCCGCCAGCCTGTGTTTCGGGGCGGGACACCTTCGTGTTGGTTGTGGTGACGCATGTGGCGTGCCTGGGGCATGGTAATACTGGTACTGAGGCCTGTGTGTTTGCTTTTATTTGGCAGATTCTCAGCCTGGTCTGTGAGATGATGGGATTGGGAAACGGGCGTCGGAGCATGAAGTCGCCGCCCCTCGTGCTGGCTGCCCTGGTGGCCTGTATCATTGTCCTGGGCTTCAACTACTGGATTGCGAGCTCCCGGAGCGTGGATCTCCAGGTGTTCTGTTTGTGTGGATGTCACAGAGTATTTAAAGCTGCTGGGCAGTGGGGTCCAAGGGGTTTGCTGTTTATCACCACCTAAGGTGTTGCATGCTGTAATGCTCGCTGCGGGGCTCTGCATGTCCCCCCACCCAGCCCCCGGCCTGACGGCACGCCAGCTCTGCTCTTGGGTGAGAGAGGACCCCCTTGTGACTTCTTAGGATTGCTGCCAGGACATGCCTCTGCTTTTCCTGTGAGTTAACAATTTTCAGTCAAGCCTTTTGGGCTGGTTCTGGGAAGACAACTTGCGTTAAGTACCCTGCCCACAGCCTGTTCTGGTCCTCCAGTCCACAGTCAGAATCTAAGAGTGGTGTTGGTAATGCACGTGGAGAACGGGCCTGAGAAATATGTTTTTAGAGGTACCAATCTTTATCAGCATCATTTACTGATAATAATAACTTTCTTTCCCATTCATTGCTGCCCGTCGTGGGTCAGGCAGTGCTGAGCAGTGACAGAGACTCTCGTTGACCGCAGTTTAGTCAGCCTCTGAGGAGCCCCCTTCGTGACTAGGCCTCCATCTTGGTCCCCCATCCTGTTTTTGACCTGCCCAGCACAGGCTTAGCAAAGAATCCCTCTAACTCATCCCTCCACCCCTGATACCTGAGCAAGGTCCTCATCCCTTATCTTTGATGTCTAGCCCTGGGCCTGCCTTTAGCAAGACTCCTGTTAGGCCAGTTTAGCAAGAATCTCCCCACCCTCTTAGTGCTTTTCCACCCACTGACCCCCTCACTCTGCTCGTTGGCTATAAATCCTCTGCTGTCCTTGCTGTGCTCAGAGTCGAGAACAGTTTCTCTCCCGACTGCAATAGTCATGACCCCTGTTGCAGTAGCCTTGAGTAAGGTTTTCCTTATCACTTTAGCAAGCGTCAGAATAATTTTTCTTTGAGGATGTATTGCATACATTGCCTTCTTTTGTACAGACTCTCTCAGGTTGGGATTTTACGTTCCCCATTTCACAGGTGGGCAAACTAAGGCTCGGAGAGGTTAAGGACGAGGGGAGCTGGGATGCCAACCCAGTCTTTCTGATGGCAGAGCTTGAGTTCTTAGCTGTGGAAATCCATCCCATAGGGGTGTTTTGTCCTCCTCTCATGCTTACCTCCCCACGGTGGCAGTGCTTTTGTCTGAGCTTCCGCTGGACCCCTGTTCTCTGGGCAGATGGGGTCTTGGTGTGCAGAGAACTGAATCTGTTTTCAGAGATTGTGTCTTATAAAGAGTGCTTAAATGCTCTGTTAGTGAGGAAAAGGAACTAAATATTTCAGCACCAGCTCACGCCAGGTAAAGCATAAGCCATTTTACGTACAGGAAGACCTTGGCAATATCCCGAATTCAGTTCCAGACTGCCACAATAAAGCCAATAGCGCAATAAAACAAGTCATGTGAGTTTTTGTTTTCCCAGTGCATAGAGAGTTATATTTACACTATATGGTAGTCTGTTAAGTGTTCAATAGTGTTATGTCTAAAAAGTACATACTTAACTTAAAAATACTGCTGGGATTTCCCTGGCAGTCCAGTGGTTAAGACTTCTCGCTTCCAGGGCATGGGGTGTGGGTTTGATCCCTGGTTGGGGAACTAAGATCCCACATGCTTCGAGGCACGGCTAAAAAATAAAAAAATAAAAATACTTTACTGCTAAAAAATGGTAACCATCATCTGAGCCTTCAGGGAGTCATAGTAGTAACTTCAGTGATCATGACTGCAGATCATCATAACAAATACAATGTCCTTGCAGACGCGCATCGTGGAGCTGGAAGGCAGGGTCCGCAGGGCGGCAGCAGAGCGAGGGGCCGTGGAGATGAAAAAGAACGAGTTCCAGGGGGAGCTGGAAAAGCAGCGGGAACAGCTGGACAAAATTCAGTCCAGCCACAACTTTCAGATGGAGAGCGTCAACAAGTTATACCAGGATGAAAAGGCAAGACCTGCTTGGTTTTCCTCTTAATTCTGTTCTAAGTACCATTGATACCCTGTCGAATTCTCCTCAGTGGGAGGATAAGCCGCTGTGTGTGTATGTGATGTAGTTACGTGGAATGAGCCTCTTGATCCAGCTTTGGATGTCTCCTCATATCGCCATTAGGCCCTGGGTGGGTTTATTGGAAAAACTTTTGCAGTGCTGATAAATGGGAGAAATGCAAAAGAACTGTCTTAGCAGCATGTTCATCCTCCTGTTACCTTTTTTCCTTACTTTCTACAAGTATGCATTAAGTACCTGCTCTGTGCCAGGCCTGTGCCGGATGCTTGTATCTCACAGAGGAATAGCATTTGTGCCCTTGAGTATCTCACAGTGAGAGGAGATGTAGACCTCCTAATATATACTAACAAAGAAAGAAGGGGACCCAAGAGAGCTGGTTTTTAAATTTAAAAAATACCAGATCCTGCACAGATTAAAAAAGGGGCTTCCCATTAGTGAGCGTATCTAAGCTTTATGTGTCTTGCTTTTTCTGGTTTTCTTGGGACTGTGTGACTCCACTTTCCTGTTTGTTAAATTGTATAATGGTGTGAGTCACTAATATCTTCCTTTCTAAAGTGCATCAAACTCACGACTATTTATTTCCTCGCAAGGTTTGACTATTTCCTACTAAAACCAAGTCCACATTCAAGATAATGGATCTCAGGATATGACCTCCTTCCAGTAAATCAAGCATTTCACAGAGAGAGGCACACGGATTAGTAAGAGCCAGATCTGTGTAAAGTGCTACTAGTTATCAGATAATGAATCATTTCTAGATAGGGCCTCAGACTTTTCCTATGTAACTGGTTTAAAAGGTGAGAAGTGCTTTTTTTTTTTTTTTTATTTGCGGAGTACTTTCTCATAGCCACAAATGTGTATTTCTTCCTTGGGAATTGTTCCAGTTTTAATGCTGTTATAGGAAAGTGCTCCCTGTAACTTTATAATAAAGTGCTTCCCTATAGGAAAGGTCTCCCTTTTTCTCATGTGTGGGTGACACTATTTGTGCTCCTGAAATCCCCTTTAACTGAATAGAATGGGACCTTGCCATTTCTCACAGTGTGTACACATGCTTAACCTCCTGAAGCACGCTTTGGGAGGCTGCAGAGTTTATTCTCAAGGGATAGAGTGGGCAGAAACTCCATCTGGGATTTGCAGGACGTACCGAGAAGGTCTCTGGTACTCTGGCCCTCTGCCCAGTTAGGAAGGAGGCCTGTGATGGGACCTGGGGAGTGTTGGGCTGGGAAAGGGGACCCAGCAGAGACCAGCAGCCTTGCCCCATTGGGCCTGGGCTGGACAGGGCAAGGTGGGAAGGACCGTATGTGCTATGGTCTGGGACCAGCCAGAGCAAGGTTTTCCCATCTGCAGGGAGGGAGGAAAAAGGAGGATGTTTTGTGTACCTGTCTGCCTGCCTCTCCACCCCTGTGTGTATGTGTGTCATTACCTGAAAATTTGACTCTTTTTTCTGTAGGAAGAATTGTCTTTTGTTGATAATCTGATTCTCTGGCCTTCTACATTTTGTTTTTAACTTTTTTTTTTTTTTTTTTTTTTGAAATGGTAGTGATAGAAGATAGAAGGGCTGTTCATGTCTCCATGTGATGTTTGGTTATTGCTTTTAACTGTCCTTGTTTTCTTAACCTCATCAGTCTCCCAAATGCCTCTGAAATTTTACTGGCTCGTGAAATCCAAAATTCTGGGAATGACTAATCTCTCTTTTCATACTCCTCCATGCTTCTGGATATTTTTGTGCATTGCACAAAGTGTGGGTGCCTGTTTGGGGTGGGGAGAAGCAAGAGCGACTGCAGGGTAATTTCTGCTCATGGGACCTTCTGCCTTGGCCTTGGTACGCCGAGGGGCTCCAGAGTCCTGTAAAACAGGTTGCAGGCAGCCGGGCTTCCCGTATCGTATGGGCGGAGTCCTCAGAGACTGCGCTGCCCAGAGCCATTTGTTCTAGCGAATTCATAGTAACACAGTCAATGAAGCTTCATCACCACAGGCAAGCCCTAGATACAGAAATGCTGGTTTATTGAGTGTAAGCTTTGGTGGGGATAAGCCTTCAGACTTGGAATTCTTTGAAATGTGATTGACCGACTGTTTCCTAGAAGCATCTGCCTCTATAGGAGGAAATGAGAGGGAACATCTCCCAGCCAGAAACCAGGTGACTGTTACACCTCGCTTCTGAACACTTCAGTTTTACGGCTTCTTTTTTAAAAAGGGGACATAATGCGGGATCTTAGCACTCCCGCCCCACCCCCAAGTTCAAGAACTGTTTGAGCATCCAAGGGGAGGGAGGCTATTGTAGTCACAGTAAACATCTAACAGTGGATATTGAAAGTCGAGGAGCCCCAGTATAGAAGGTAAAGTACACATTTGAGAGACAGTCAAATAGCCGCTGGGAAAGGGTGAGAGTCCTTTCATTTGGAGTTTTAAGCTTTTATAGGAGATGTGATACAAAGTTCTTTTCATTTTGGGGGTGGGGATGGGGGCTCGTTTCTTAGCTCCAGGAGGATTTTTGCCGTAGTTTGGGGTGAGGGTGAATGGCATGGGGCTTCTGGCCAGGCAGCCCTGGGTTCAAATCCTTGTTTTCCTTAACTGTATGATTTCAGGCAAGTCAGTTAAGTTCCCTGGACCTGTTTTCTCAGCCGCCAAGTGGAAATAACAACAGAATCCCTTTTGCAGGGTGGCTGCAATGATTCAGTGTAATATTTATGAAGGGTTTATCACAGTGCCTGACATGGAGCAGAAGCCTGAAACGCGGTAGCTAGTATTATTACAGCTAGTCGTCGTGGTAGTAATGGTGATAGCATAGGGGTAGAGGTAGTAGTAAACCACAGCATCTGGAGTGATAATATTATTATTATTATTATTTTTTGGTATGGACTCTTCTTTTTTCTTCTAAATTAAAACCATGAAAACAGATTGTCCTGGCTTTCAGAAGAGATGAAGGAGGTGCTGGGGTGTCTGTTGGAGCCAAGCGCGAACAGCACAGTTGAGCCGTGCAAAGAGCACCAACAACAGCTGTCACACCAGCGACCAGAGCGCGTGTTTTGCAAATCTTTGCCGAGCCAGGGTTACGTTCAGCATTACACAGGAATTGTCTCCTGTCTTCCTCTCAGTAGCCTCATGAAGTTGGTGCTCATCGTACAGGGAGGGATCTGAGGTCCAAAGGGAGTTAGTGACTGTCACCTAGGATGTGACCTAGACCCTGGGTGGCCACCAGCGGGGCCTCCATCTCTGCCCCTGGCCTCCTTCTGCTCTGTGTAGAGCCCGATTCTCTGGGCCGCAGGGGGCCTCTCCAGAGCTCTCCATCACCTAAATCATGCAGGGGGCCTGGGTGTGGCCACAGAAGAAACCAGGTTGACCTGAGTTGATAGTTGTTAAAGCTGGGCGATGGGATCACTTTTCTGTCTCCTTGCTTCGAAAGACTACTGTTATTCCCGCTAGCTCTCCTTTGTCCCCAATTCCAAATTCTGAGGCAAAAAATAACCTGATTGTTTCAATCTGGCTGGGAAGTCCCCAGAGAAGTTGGGCTGGTCTGTCACCCCCAGTACATGACTCTGTTATCTATTTTTTTTAATCTTAGGAAGTTAGCACTCGTGCTTTGAATTGGAATGAGGCTCTTTTTCAGAATTTTAAAGACCCTACTGGTGGTCTAATAGTGATTCTCAGCTGTGGGAGGAGCTGGCTTGCTGGCACGTATGGGTGCAAATCTCACATGACCTAGGGCGTTCCAACCTTGACCAACATCCCTACCTCAGGCTGGCATTGCTACTCTGCATGGGCATAAAAGTCCCCAAGTTGGGGGCTGGGTAGAAGCTTGAAAGCCGAACCTATCAGGGACAGTGTGGTAATGAAATTGATGCCTCGTTCGGGTCAACACTGTCTAACAATTCCCTGTGACGGTGGAAATGTTCCCTTCTTTTGCTCTGTGGTACGGTAGCAGCTGGCCCCATGTAGCTGTTGAATACCTAAAATGTGGCTAGTGGGACTAAGGAACTGAATTTTATTTAATTTTAACTAATTTAAAATTAGATAACCACATATTGGACAGCACAGGTTTGGACAGTAGAGACAGACCAAAAGTAAAACTAAACAAATGGGGCTGTCTCAAACTAAAAAAGCTTTTGCACAGCAAAGGAAATAATCAACAAGACCAAAGGCTGCCAGATGAATGGGAAAAGATATTTGCAAACTATGTATCTGATAGGTGTTAGTATCTAAAATAAGCAGAGAACTCATACAACTCAACATCAGAAAAATGAACCCGAGTAAAAAATGGGCAGAGGATCTGAATAGACTTTTTTTTTCAAGGAAGACATACAGATGGCCAGCAGGCACATGAAAAGGTGCTCAACATCACTAATCATCAGGGAAATGGAAATCAAAACCACAATGAGATAGCACCTCACACCTGTCAAAATGGCTATTATCAATAAGACAACAAATAACAAGTGTTGGCAAGGAGGTGGAGAAAAGGGAACCCTTCTGCACTGTTGGTTGGAATGTAAATTGGTGCAGCCACTATGGAGAACCGTATGGAGGTTCCTCAAAAAAATTAAAAATAGAACTACCATATGATCCAGCAGTTCCACTGCTGGGTGTTTATCCTAAGAAAACAAAAACACTGATTTGAAAAGATATATGCACCCCTGTGTTCATTGCAGCATTATTCACAATAGTCAAGATATGGAAGCAACCTAAGTGCCCATCAGTAGATGAATGGATAATGAAGATGTGGTGTATACATACAGTGGGATACTATTCAGCCGTAAAAAAGAATGAAGTCAGGCTTCCCTGGTGGCGCAGTGGTTGAGAGTCCGCCTGCCGATGCAGGGCACACGGGTTCTTGCCCCGGTCCGGGAAGATCCCACATGCCGCAGAGTGGCTGGGCCCGTGAGCCGTGGCCGCTGAGCCTGTGCATCCGGAGCCTGTGCTCCTCAACGGGAGAGGCCACAACAGTGAGAGGCCCGCGTACCGCCAAAAAAAAAAAAAGTTGAATTGCTGGAGCAGAAGTTGGACATATATATTATTACATTTTTATTAGCTCTTTCTGCCTTGCTCACCAAATGTGGTCCTGCTGTTGTTGTCTTTTTCTTTCGGCACCTTCCTGGCCTGTTCCTTTTTCACCAGCCACAGCCCATTGGATGCAGGGAGAAGCCTGGTACAGTGAAGTGCACCCATTGCTAGGGCAGCAGGTGATCAGTCAGGTTCTCTGTCTTGATAATTTGAACCAAATCTCACAGACTGATCACTTGATGGTAAACACTTCAAATGAGACTTTAGATGATTCTTGGAGATTGAACTGTCATTTTCATTTTCTTTCTTTTCTGCATTCCTGTCTGTTGCATAAATAGGTGTGGTTGAGACTGTTTGCATAAATGCTATTATGCAAGTTAACTGGGTGGAAGCTCATTTCCTGAGTTATATGTAAGTAGGGATATTCAGCTTTGTTTTAAAACAAAAAAATGATTGTGTATGAGTCAGGCTTAAGTAAATGTCAAAAAGTTGTCTTTTTCTTAATTATCAAAATGTTGTTGTAGACAATTTTGAAAATATAAAAAGAAAATCAAAATCACCTGTAATTCCATCACTCAGAGATTAACCACTGGGAACCTTCCACCCCCTTTTAAAAAATACACATTACACTCCAGCTTTTATAAATTATGGTTGCAGTCAAGCTTTTTAAATGTAGTGTGCCATGAAGATTGTAGATAAAGTGGGTTCTTTAAATGATAAACGTGTTTGAACACACGTAGTTTCCACACATCATTTAAAAAGACCCAGAAAAAAAAAAAAAAAAAAAAAGACCCAGAAACTCTTGGCTTACTCTGCATTGTTACCTTAGGCGTATTGAGGTGACCCCCCCTTAGGTAGGAAGGCAAGGGTATAATTCCAGATAAGAGGATTCTTCATAAATGTTTGCTGAAGGGACTTCTGTAGACTGCCTTGGCGTCTAGTTGGCATGGGGACCATGTTTTCTGTAGACTGCCTTGGCGTCTAGTTGGCATGGGGACCATGTTTTCTGTAGACTGCCTTGGCGTCTAGTTGGCATGGGGACCATGTTTTCTGTAGACTGCCTTGGCGTCTAGTTGGCATGGGGACCATGTTTTCTGTAGACTGCCTTGGCGTCTAGTTGGCATGGGGACCATGTTTTCTGTAGACTGCCTTGGCGTCTAGTTGGCATGGGGACCATGTTTTGAATGTGAAGATCTGCGTTTGAGTCAGGTGAACAGGATTATACATGTGTTGTCCTGTTAGTTATTGGATAACAAATTGCCCCCAAACACAGTGGTTTAAAACCATGACAGACGTTTATTTTGCTCATAATCTGCACTTTGGGAGGGCCCAGAGGGAACAACTTGTCTCTACTCCACGCTCCACATTCTGGGGTGCTTTTTTTTTTTTTTTTAATATTTATTTATTTATTTGGTTGCATCGGGTCTTAGTTGCGGAAGGCGGGTTCTTAGTTGTGGCATGCAATCTCTTAGTTGCGACATGCATGTGGGATCTAGTTCCGTGACCAGGGATTGAACCCGGGCCCCCTGCGTTGGGAGCCCGGAGTCTTATCCACTGCGCCACCAGGGAAGTCCCTTGAGGGGATATTTTTAAACCACCACATTTGTGTGGGTACAAATAATCCTCACATAAGCACCCAGTGAAATACTATTTTCTTTGTACGGGTGTGTAGGTGTATACCTATAAAACAAGTTTTTAAGGGTCTGGAATCAGAGCCCCAGGTTGTAGTTAGTTTTGGCAAAAGCTAATGGAGGGTCTCTTGTACAGGTCTGCGTGGACTCCTGAGGATGGCACAGAATGGTTGAATTCATTCTTTTCCTCTTGGCAGAATGCCAGTTAATGTTTGTAGGTCTGAAGGCTTACCAAGATCTTGGGTAGCCTCCAGACTTAGTTGCTGCCCTGTAGCCACGTGGTGGCCCTAAAGGCATTTGAGGGACTGATTACCTAATATCTGAGATGGTTGAGGGAGAAGTCTGGGAGACCCTGAATTACCGAGTAGCACTTTGTCCAGGGCAGGCTGAACGTCCTGCTGTTGTGTTCATTCTCACTTGCCGGAAGTGGGAGTCAGAAATAGCTTCGTTTGCCATAGTTTTGTTTGGGACGTTCTTTCTAGGACGGTTTCTTGCAGCCATTTGTCTGCTATGGCATATTGAGTCTTTTCACTTATTTGTTAAAATATGTAAATTAACACTGAGTAGTGCAAAGAAAATCGTTTGAGTAACATTTCATTTGTGGTGGAAATACGGTTCCTGTGTGGTTCCTGACCTAAAAGAAGAAAGATGGTGAAGCAGAAGAGTGGAAGAGGGGACGCTGGCAACACGTTAACTGTTTTGTGTCCAGGAAGAGGAAATCTTAAATAGAAGAGGCAGCTGGGAAGGTGGAGGGAGGACGGGCCCGCATTCCACTTGCCTTGGCCCCCCGCTGTCACCCACTTGTGTGACCTGCGCCCCCGTCGAGGTGGCCTGTCACAGCTGCCGGTTTGTCCTCTCTCGCACGGTGACACGGGGCATGAAGGGGCTCTGGAAGGCGTTATTTGAAGTGTGTGGTGGGAAAATATCCTGTGTTTCTGGGGCTTTCCTGTTGTGAGTGACGGGTAGTGTGGGGGGGTGAGTGTTGGGGCCAGGAGAACCCCAGGTGTGTGCCTCCTGGTTCCTGTGTGGTGTTTGGACCTGGGCTGGGGCTGCTTCCCTCGGTCGCAGCAGCGTTGGTTTCTATGAGTGACTTCTGTAAGATTCTGCCTCTTGAAGAGGAAACAACGAGCGTTAAGAAGTCTGGCCTTTTGTCCTGCTTTAGAGTTCCCAAAATGCTTCCACACGTGTGAACACATGTCATTTCTCAACGTGCCAGCCTGGGAGACAGGCACTGTCACCTCTGAGATGGAGGCAAGGACTGACCCCCTGAGAGGTAACCTGGCTTGGGGGGCCTGCAGAGTGGCCGGCGGGGGCAGGGCTGGGCCCGGGCTGCTGGTTCTTTCCATCCGTTTGGCCTCACCACACTGAATTTTCAAACAGCAGGACACAGTTCTGAGTGTTCCAGTTTCTTCTTTCTGGGCCAGCCTTTCTTCCGTAGCTGGGAACAATGATGATTTTCTTCCAGACAGTGGGTTTTCTTAGGGAATCAGAGTGGACTTGTGCAGATAAAAGTAGTTTTTTTGATTTTTATCACCTTTTACCCCTGTGGTTGACTGAAGAATCAAGGGTTCTAAAATAGCTTTTCTGTTTTTATTCCCATTAGTTCTCCATGTCCATTTCTATCCATCTGTTCAGTATTTATTCTGCCAGGTGCTGGCCTTGAACCCTGTGGTGGACCAGGCCGGGCCCTTTGTCTGTGCACTTCCCGTCGAATGCAGCAGAAAGATGAGTTAATGGGTCTATCGGTGTCGATTTTTAAGCAGAAAGGATTTAGTACAGGGAAGCAGGTGACTATAGAAAGGTGGGAAGGTCTGGAGGAGCAGCCCCGGGCCAGGGACGGCTCCTGGGGCACCAGGCGGGACTGGCCCCAAAGGCTTGCTCCTTGTGCCCGACCTAGAGCTGGACGGGAGGCCGCTGCTGCCCCTCTAGCTCAGAGCCAGGGTCCCCATGCCTTGCTGCATTCTGCACCTCCAGCGCCCTCACCCTGTTCAGCATTCCAGTCACAAGTGAACACCTCTGATCTGAATCTAAATCCTGCTGGGAACGAATCTGAAAAACGTGCATTAGCCTTTGCCATTCAGGAGGGCACAGTAAGTAAGAGCTACATGCTTCAGACGCCTAGTGCATCTTCCACCAGGCAGGTGGAGCGGGGTGTCTGCACGCTGTGTGAGTCACTGTGTGAGGAGAGCCGTCTCAGGTGTCACCTGGAAGCGACAGGTGAATGTGTCCCTCCCCGGGTGCAGGGACAGCACCTGGTGGCTGGGCGTAGAGAGAGTGGGGTTGGACGCAGAGTAGAGAGGGGTGCAGGGGTCCTAAGAAGAGGATCTTTTTTAAGTCACTAGGGGGTTTGCACTTGAGTTCGAGGACAGGGGAACCATCACAGGGTTCAAGCTGTAGATCAAGGCTGTCAGATCAGACCTGGGGGTTTAAAGGCAGGCCCAGGCCCCTGGGGGAGTGTGCTTAGGGTAGGGAGCTGGGCAGAGAGGAGGCAGACCACTCAGGCATCTCTTGAAATATCTGATGCAAACATGTTGCTGAGCTGAATTGAGGTAGGAGTGGAATGAATTCTGTAAAGTGAGCATGTTCGAGAGACGGCCAGGAGGAAGAGTGGACAGGCCTGGGTGGCAGGTGGCATGGGGAGAGGTGAGGGACAGGTCTGTATAGAGGCAGAAAGGGGAAGCAGGTGAAAGCAATCCACCAAACATCTGTTTCCTGAGAAAAAGTGTTTCGGAAGACTCAGTGTTTTCAGGTAAATACTCTTAGTCTGCTGCTTGAATGTAGCCTTCAAAGACAGCTTTGTGATTAAACTCAAGTAATTTACCCCCCACCATTAAAAGGAAAAAAGAGTGTTTGTTAGGAGAAACCGCAAAACACATTTTCTGTGCCGTCCCTGCTTTGCAGGGAAGGCACCTGGGGTCTGTTGTGGTTGGTGCTGGACGTCAGGAGAAACTAAGGGAGAAGCTTACTTGGTTCAAGACCCAATGAGATGTCACAGTACGTCCTGGGTTAGCTCCATGGGGAGGGCGGTATCTTGCCTTCCCGTCTGTGAATTGCCCCTGACCGTCTCGGATGAGCAGGTGGGCATGCGTTTTCTGTGCTCTGCTCTCCTGTGTCCACAGGCAGGGAAACAAGCCCTGCAAAGGTGCTCGCTCTCCGCTCGGCTTCTTCCTACAGGGAAGAGCCTTTCCACCAGCATCTCCGTGCTCCTCGGGAGCGGGGCGAGGGGCGCCCCCGGGTGGCTTTTGTCTGGTTCTCCCCTCCTCACACTTCCCCAACCCTCTGTTCTTCTAACCCAGCGCTGCAGGACCGCGTTGATGTGAAATACAAAAAGGGTCTTTGACCAGCTGTCTTTGCACGTATTTCCCTTTGGTGCTGATGAGTGAGATCCGCTGTTTCTTGTTTAAAACAGTGTGGGATGTGTTAGGAGCGCTGGCTGCAGCCCTGGATCCATGCACTTAGTTCAGTTTTCTCTCTAGTCCCCAAGTGTCTGTGTACACCCTGCTTGCGGAAAGTTAGAACTCCCCAAACTGTGGCCTCTCCCACCGGGGAGGGCGAGTTGTTGGGATTCCCATTTGGGAACAGGAAAACCGGCGCCCGCGGAAGGGGCTGAGCCCGGCTCCTCCCGCGGCCTGTGCGGGTGGGTCGGGAGGAGGCTGGACCCCACGCTGCTGGCGGCAGGGGCGCTTCCAGGCCGGTTAAGGACAGCCAGGGAGCGATTGGATTGCTGAGGCCGTACGTGCTGCCATCAGTGCTTTTCTCCCACTGAGAGCACGGAGGAAGATTTTCCAGCTCCAGCCCCTGTGTGGGCAGCTCTCCAGTTGTGCCTGTCCTGGTGAGGGCTGGGGCGCGGTGCTGAGGAGGGGCACCCCAAGTGGGCTGCTCCAGGGGAAGGGCTCCAAGTCCCCTGGCAGCTGATGACAGACCATCAGGGTCTGCGCGCTGAGAAGGACGCCGTTCCGCCTGAGAGCCAGCTGCTAGACAGGCGGCAAAGAACCATCTGGGGTTCCTGCTGCCTGCCCTGTTTGGGTCCTCCTGGCAGTTCTCTGTGACCCAGGTCATGGTGGGCTAGAGGCTGGGGGGCCTGGGACATGGGAGGCAGTTACCCCAGGTTTCTCCTCTCCCCTCCTCTCCCCTCTTCCCCTTTCTTCTCCCCCTCCTTCCCTCATCGTCCAGTGGACAGTTTTCGTGTAGACATGTGTTCTCTTGAGGATATACCTAGCAGTAGAATTACTGGGTCATATGATAACCGTTCAGCTGTTTGAGGAGCTGCCAAATTGTTTTCCTCAGCGTCTACACCATTTTACACTTCCCTCAACTTGGTCTGAGGGTTCCACGTTCTCCACCTCCTTGCAGTACTTGTTATTTTCCTTTCGTTTGTTTGTTTTTCTTGTAGCCATTCTAGTGTTGTGACGTGGTACCTTCTCATTTTGATTTGCATTTCTCTAATGACGCTGAGCATCTTTCTTGTACTTTTGGCCATCTGTGTATCTTCTTTGGGGAAATGTCTATTCAAACCCTTTGCCTACCTGTTTCTTTTTACTTAATTGAATGTAACTGCTAGAGAATTCAAAATTCCCATATCTGACTGACATTATGTTTCCCTTGGGTAGCATTGCTTTGAGAGATTTTGAAACTGATGAGGGGTAAAAAAACTCCCGTGCATACTTCATATTCTTCCCTTCATTCTTAATGTCATTCACCGGTCACGAAGCTTAAACTCTTCTTTTTGAGGTTCATCTCCCAGAGCATTAACAGGAATGTCATTACAAAGAAGTTATCCAGGCACCTGATCGCGGGGGGGTTGACAAGGGCTAGATTGTTTGAGGGTCATCTTTAGTAAGGCTTAAGATGGACCCACATCTTGAAAACAGGTTGGTTATTTTAATGAGCCAAACAAGCACAGCAATAAAGGTCACCTTCTCTTTTCTATAACGTGATGAGCCTCACACTTCCAGTGAGCTTTTCAAAAGTTAGCATTTTAACAGATTTAGTCATTTGTGTCTTACTGAGCTTTTCAGAACATGATAATCTACTGTAGATTTATTGTTTTGGAAATTTACTATGACGCGTTGAGGTTATTTTCTTAGGAATCTAATGGAGAAATAGTTTGATCAAATATACTTATTTCCTGCCTAGAATAGAATGGTTATAATACATTTGTTTGTGGGTGATTCATTCCGAGGTGTTCTGAGCTTAGTGTCCAGTTAAACTCTGGTGGCACTTCCTTGTCTGCTGCTGAGAGTTTCCAGGGGACGGGTCACACACACCAGGAAGTACAACTCCCCCAAAGTCTCTCTGCACCAAAATGCGAAAGTCAACTGGGTTGTTTAGAGTACAATACGTAATTCATTTAAAAATAATTTTGTTTAATGCAGGTGTTTCTTCCTTTATATTGAACCCCCCGAAAAGCTAGAAGCATTTTCCTAAAAATGATTCAAGATTTTCAGTAAATATAAAACTGCAGATATAAAGATATTGCTGGCATTTTATGGTTCTTTTCTCATTTACTTACGTGGAGACTGTATTTTTCCATGCATCCTTAAGTAGGCGGGGGAAGATAACTAAAATGTATTTTGTTTGGAAGAATAAAGTCACGTGGGAGACAGAAATATCTTCAGATGTTTCAAATTGCAGCAATTCCTGAGCCCTCAGGCAGTTGCAAACTCTAATAAGAATTTTTTGGGTGGGGCTGAGGGGAATGAGTGGAGAAGGGGCAAGTAAGATTGCCATAATTGTTGTAGAAATGATCTGCCCAGGAGAGATTGGCTTTCGAGATTATCAGCATGTAATCATTTAAGTGCTCCTTTTCTTTTTTTTTACATCTTTATTGGAGTATAATTGCTTTACAATGGTGTGTTAGTTTCTGCTTTATAACAAAGTGAATCAGTTATACATATACATATGTTCCCATATCTCTTCCCTTTTGCAGCTCCCTCCCTCCCCCCCTCCCTATCCCACCCCTTTCCATCCACCTCATTACAAATAGCTCAATTTCGTTTCTTTTTATGGCTGAGTAATATTCCATTGTGTATATGTGCCACATCTTCTTTATCCTTTCATTCGATGATGGGCGCTTAGTCCATCTCCAGGCTATTGTAAATAGAGCTGCAATGAACATTGTGGTACATGACTCTTTTTGAATTATGGTTTTCTCAGGGTATATGCCCAGGAGTGGGATTGCTGGGTCATATGGTAGTTCTATTTGTAGTTTTTTTAAGGAACCTCCATACTGTTCTCCATAGTGGCTGAACCAATTCACATTCCCACCAGCAGTGCAAGAGGGTTCCCTTTTGTCCACACCCTCTCCAGCATTTATTGTTTCTAGACTTTTTGAAGATGTGAGATGATATCTCATTGTAGTCTTGATTTGCATTTCTCTGATCCTTTTATTTTTCTGTTCTGTTTCAGCACTGTCGTGCAGAGGGAAGGTGGTTTTGATACCCATGCAAGGTGGAAATTGAAGTGTGCGGTTCAGTTGTGTTAAATACATTCATATTGTTGTGCTGCAAATGTCTGGAACTTTTTCGTCTAGCAACACTGAGCCTTTACATCCATTAAACCCTAGTCCGTCCCCTCCACCTACTCCACCTTTTTTCTTCACGTTTTCATGATTCCATCTGCTTTAGACACTGCTTGTGAATAGAATCATACAGTACTTGCCCATCTGTGACTGGCTTAGCATGATGTCCTCAAGGTTCACCGGTGGTGTAGCATGTGACATTCTTTCTTTTTAAAGGCCATGTTCTCTTCCACTGTATGTATATGCCACATTTTCTTTATCCATTCATCCATTAAGGGACACCTGGGTTGCTTCGATTCTTGACTAGTGTGAATAGTGCTGCTGTGAACATGGGTGCAGATATCTCTTCAAGATCCTGCTTTGTGTTCTTTTGAATGTATACCCCAAAGTGGGACCGCTGTGTTTTAGGGCGATCTTTTGCCTTTTTTTTTTTTTTATTTTATGGTACGCGGGCCTCTCACTGTTGTGGCCTCTCCTGTCGCGGAGCACAGGCTCCGGACGCGCAGGCTCAGCGGCCATGGCTCACGGGCCCAGCCGCTCCACGGCATGTGGGATCTTCCCGGACCGGGACACGAACCCATGTCCCCTGCATCAGCAGGCGGACTCTCAACCACTGCGCCACCAGGGAAGCCCTCTTTTGCCTTTTTAATTGAATGTGTGCAAACCTTGTCTGAGAGTAGCAGGACCTGCGAGCTGTGTGAATCTGATTCCCCGCTGGCCCACGCAGAATGTCCATAAACACTCTTCTTGATGATCTCGCCGTGAGAGATTAACTGTACAGATAGTATCACTGTGACTTCTTTCCTGTTGTGCCAGGAAATGTTCCACATGCTCAGACCTCCTGAAATAAACACCAGAATCATTTGGCCAGATTGCACAGCTAGGCACTCACCCCTGGAAACACCTTCCTCCAGAAAGCTCCATCCAGGACAGAGGGCCGGACGGAGAGGTCCAGGAGGAAACAGAGGCACAGAAGGGTGAAGGCGGCGTGGTTGTCATTGTTCTCCTTTACCCAGGAATGAGACAGCAGCCTGTCTCCAAGTTACGGCCAGCAGGTTGACAAAACCTCGTTGATTATGACACAGTAAGAAACTTCCATGTTATGGCCCAGTGTGCACCTCTGTGTGTGTGTCCAGAGAGCATCACTCACCTGTGTGACGCGTGTTGGTATTTAACGTTCCGGTCCCCTCTGCTTCAGGTGCTTGTTTGCTTTTGCACCGGGTACAGTCACGGGATTGTTGTCCTGCTGGGGTTCACACCCCGCTTTGGCAAGTACGCAGTAAGGAAGAGTTCCGTGTCTGGGGCAGACCTGCCGGGCTCGGGCTCTGCCTGTTTGCTCTTGAGAAGGCCACGTGACCTTGAGTCTCTAAAGTCCACTGTGCCTCAGTTTCCTGTCCCCTACAGTGGGATCATATTGTGCCCCCTCACACAGCTGGTGTGAAGAGCCATGGGGCCATGGATGTGGGGCGCCCAGAGCGGCACCTGGCCCCACACTCACTTTTCTTACTTTTTACTGTTGTTCACTGTTATCCCGAGGCCTGTGTTGCTTCTTCCTCCTCTGTTGTCAGCATTCCCAGCTTTGTGTAACTAACTGGGAGTTAGTTCCTCTCCATCCTTGGAGCTCGCAGGGTCTGGATAGAAGGTCTTAGAACGTCAGAAGTTAAAATGGATCGGGAAGCTTCGCAGGCGGAGCGGTCGCTGAACCCCCGTTTCTTTTCCCCATCAGCTGTGCTGGAACTCAGTTTGCCTTCTGACTGAGACAGGGCTGTACCTGGGCTCCCCCAGAGAAAGGCCGGAGTTGCTGCTTCAGCCGGCGCGGAGCTGAAACAGGGCCGGGGAGCCGCCCGCCCGCCCCTTGCTCGGGTCGCAGGCGGGTGCTGGGACACAGGTGCTCTTCTCTCCGCAGGCGCAGAGGGCTCACAGCCCAGCGTGGGAGGGGGGCCGCTCCCCACCCTTTCTTCCACAGGCGCATCTGTCAGGGCTCTTCTGAGTTGTCAGGTTGCCAGTGTTTCATTATGTGATTATCTTCCTTGCAGGCAGTTTTAGTGAATAACATCACCACCAGCGAGAGGCTCATCAGAACCTTGCAAGGTGAGTTCCACTCCCCCCAGACATCAGGCCTGTTAGGAGAAACGCACCTTTCCTCGGTCCTTTTCTAGGGTCGCTTAGTGCAGTCTAATGATGGGTGGTATTACAAGTCATTGGGTAACCTTTACTCTTTTTGCCTAACTATGTTTCCTTAAAGAGCTTTTCCTTTTCTGAGTTTACTGAATACATTGCAGGCTGTTACGCAGAGAATTCAGATTCTCATTTTGTGATACATTATGAAATATATGTGTGTGTGATCTGTTTTATATATGTGTATATATATATGGTATGTGTATGCTCTCTTTTCATTAGGTCACCCAGAAATCAGATTTCCTTCATGAAATTTATATAAAAATGATCCAGCCTAGTTTAATTCCATTTCCTGGCTACTCTTATTCAGTTTGGCAGCCAAGGTTTTTCTTTGGGCCCTTCTGAAGCCGCCGGGGGAGGCAGGGATGGGGTGAAGCCCCTCTGTGAGGTGTGACCGGAGGGGTCACAGGGTCCAGTGCAGCCTGAGAACCTGATGAAAGGAGCACTGGGGCCTCTGATCCCTGACCTGACCCTAGTCTCACCTTTGCCCCTAGTTAAACTCCATCAGTGCCCTCAGCCTCAGTTTCCACCTCTAAGGCGGGAAGGTCAGTCTAGAACTGGGCTGTCCAGAATTGTAGCCACAAGCCCCCTGTGGCCAGCGAACATTTGAAATGTGGCTCATGGGACAGAAGAACTGGATTTTTAATTTTTGTTTAATTTTCAGCAATTTAAATTTAAAACTGATGCTTGACTCAGTTATTGGGAAACTTAAGTATCTTCGGGACAACTTGGGCATACCAATATCCTTTTTAACTGTAAATTTTATGAAATCTAAATTCAGATCAGATCAAGAATTCCCAATTCCTGTTTAACATCTGAATTGAGATGTGCTCTAACTGTAAAATACACACCAGGTTTCAAAGACTTAGTATGGAAAAAAGAATATAAAACATCTTATTCATAATTTCTTACATTAATTCTATGTTGCCATGGTAATATTTTGGATCTGTTGGGTTAAATGAAATATATTATTAAAATTAATTTCACCTGGTTTTATTTACTTTTTAAAAATGTGGTTGCTAGTAAATTTTAAGTGACCTGTGTGGTTTATAATATTATAGTTCTGTTTGACAGTGATGGTCTAGAATTCTAGTTCCAGATCAGCTTCTAAGAATATTAATAGGGGAAACTCAGAGATTCACTAAGTTTAAATGTGTTGCTTGACTGCCGGGGGCTTCTCAGAGCTGATGATCTGCTGGTCCGTCCTCAAGTAGGGCACAACAGCCTGCAGCCTTTGCTGTACTTAGTATTTTTTTTTTTTTTGGCGGTACGCGGGCCTCTCACTGTCGCGGCCCGTCCCGCTGCGGAGCACAGGCTCCGGACGCGCAGGCCCAGCGGCCATGGCTCACGGGCCCAGCCGCTCCGCAGCATGTGGGATCCTCCCGGACCGGGGCACGAACCCGTGTCCCCTGCACCGGCAGGCGGACTCCCAACCGCTGCGCCACCAGGGAAGCCCTGGACTTCGTATTTTGAACGGCTTTAATCAGGTGTGATTGACGTACAGTAAACTACACATATTTAAATTTCACAGTGTGACAGAAGTTTTGACGTAAACGTACGGTTGAAGAAACAACCACAAAATCAACACAGTGAACAGATCCATCAGCCCAAGAAGTGTCTTTGTGCCCCTGGGTAATCCTCCCCAGGCCCCTCTGATCTGCTTTCCGTCCCTCTTAGATGAGTTTGTAATTTTTATAATTTTGTACACATGGAATCAGACAGCCTATACCCTTTTTCGTCGGGCTTCTTGGACGCGGCATAATTATTTTGAGATTCACCCGTGCTGTTATGGCTGCCATAGTTCATTCCTTTTCATTGCTGAGGAGTATTCCATCGCCCCATGCTCGGTTTGATTATAGAATTTTTTTTTTTAAGTTAGGTCTGTTGAAGTATAATTTACACACGATAAAGTTTACCCATTTGCAGTGTACCTTTCTGTGTGTTCTGACACATGCACCTTCCCCTGGATACCAGAGTCAAGACACAGCTTGTGTCTGTCACTCCAGGAAGCCCCACCCACACCTGCCCTCACCTCAGCCTCAGGCACCCAGCGACCAGTTGTCCACCCCTGTAGTTTTGTCTTTTCAAGCATGGCATATAAATAAGTGCTTTTGAGATGCATCTCTGTTGCTGTGTGTATCAGCAGTTCATCGAATCCTTCACTTTTATTTAATTTGATCCCCCCCTCCTGCCCCCCAGAGAGCCTTGTAGGTCTAGGGTTGTGAGGACAGACCTTGGGGAAACTCCAGTGTCTGTCCAGGGCCGTGTTTCAGGCCCTCGTTGCTGCCCTCGGCCCGTTCTGACGTCCCCTTTGTGGCAGCTTTTCCTTCTACCCCCCAGCTTGGCTCTTGGTCAGTGAGCTGCTGCTTTTTTTCTACAGAGCTTTTCCGAGCCAAGTCATCAGGGCAGTGGTGATGCGGCTGATGGATTTCCTCAAAGAAAGCTGTTGTTTCCCAGATAGGAGGGTCAGTGACTAAGTGCACATGGGGCCTCAGAGAATAACTGGGCTGTGACCAAATGACAGGATGCTGGCAGGTATCCTGGTAGCTGAGAACAGGGGGTGCAGCAGGAGTGGCTGCTTATCTGACTGGATGTCGAAATTAGTGTTTCACAGATCGAGGGATACGTCTTCTGGGGGCAGGAGACACAGTGGCGTGTGTGCCCTTGTGGGACAGTTCAGGGTTTATGATGTCTAGGAGAGAAATAGGTGGTTAGAACCTCCTGGTGCATTGTAAGGGTTGCAGGTCAAAAAGGAGATTTAGGAGAGATGTGTGAAAAGGAATCAAGGTGCTGGTTCCCATAGGATTGCACATCTTCTGGGCCGCTTCCAGGGCTGGGGTTGGGGAGGTTCCTGGGGAGGGACTGTGCTCTCATCCCTTCCTCTTTCCCCTCCTTATTCTGTTGGTGCCACGGCCCATTGTGGGTGGGTTTTGGTGTGTCTGCTCTTGTCAGGATGG
Organism: Neophocaena asiaeorientalis asiaeorientalis; assembly: GCF_003031525.2. Taxonomy (NCBI): domain Eukaryota; kingdom Metazoa; phylum Chordata; class Mammalia; order Artiodactyla; family Phocoenidae; genus Neophocaena; species Neophocaena asiaeorientalis. Next base: position 5,606,732 of record NW_020174042.1, on the reverse strand, counting down.
CCATGCCGGTGCCCTGTGTGATTTCGTGTCCTCTCGGTTTAGACCAGTTAAAGGCCCTGCAGAAGAATTACGGCAGGCTGCAGCAGGATGTCCTTCAGTTTCAGAAGAACCAGACCAACCTGGAGAGGAAGTTCTCCTACGACCTGTAAGTGTGTCCACATCAAGTGTGTGCCACTCGGGGGGCTGACGTGTTTTAAGCGGAGGGCGGTGGACGGGGTGCAGCATGGTCTCCACTGGCCTTTTCTGTTATAGAGCATATAGGTCTCTGAGGAGAAGGTTCAGTCCCTTCTAGGAGTCATGTCCTTTAGACATAATGCATTTTATTTTTTAAGTGTCAGCAGTGCTTCGGAAAGCCCTGGAGAAGTGTTAGCCAGTGGGCTCCTCATACAAGAGGGCAGTTCTCCTTAGCAAGAAATGACTTAACTCAATATACCTGAAAATATGTAACTGAGAACTCTGTAAAGCGCAGGTGTGCTGGTTAAATCAATAGTCTAAAGCCTTTAAAAATGTGTTCCAAAAGTGCTCAGAAGTGACCTAAGTCAAACTCATAGACTAAAAGGAGTTTGGAATAATAATATAATGTATCACTGGGTGTTGGCATTGTGGGCATTTTGTTTTCTTGAGACTTTTAAGTGTCTTTCCAAATTTTTGCAGTGAGAATGGAGTACTTTTATTTTTTTTTAGCTTTATTGAAGTATGATTGACAAATAATCATTGCATGTATTTAAGGCATAAAAACATGATGTTTTGATATACCTATACATTGTGAAATGATACCCCCAATCAAGCTAATTAACCATCCATAGTCTCCCATCTTTACCTTTTTTGTGTCTATGGTGAGAACACTTGAGATCCACTTTCTTAGCAAATTGCAAGTATAAAACACATTATTATTAACTGTAGTCACCATGCTGTACATTAGATCTCTAGTGTATGGTTAGGACAATCTGTTTTAAGCTGATGACTTTAGTCACGTACAAAAACTCTACACTTTACATATCACAGTCCTTCTGTGGTCAAAACAAAGCAATAAACTTTTTAAAAGTTGGGCTAAACCCATTAGTAAGATAGTAAAAACCAGTTTAGAGGGTAGCAAGTAAAGTTGTAGTCTATGTATTTTTCTCCCATTTTCTTCATAGCAACAGTATAACTCAAGTACAGGGACTTTGGGATTCTGAGACAACCAGCTCCCCTAACTCCACCCTCTTTTTTCTTTGACTTCTATTTAGTCCATGTCCAAGTTCATACAGAGTGTTTACATAATTGCAGTTGCCATTAAATTTTTTAATCATTTTTTTACTTTCTTGCATTATGTGTATTGAAAAATCCATTTTGTTTCCAAATATTAAATACTGCATAATGTGGAGGTACCAAATTCAATTCACCATTTCCCAACTGGATATTTAGATGAATTCTAAGCTTTGGTTATTATACATTGGCCTGACATCAATACATATAACTTTTAAAAGTTATTATTTTGGATTATTTCCTTCTAAAAAAGACTGGATTGTAGGTTTAGTGTGTCAGTTGGTATAAATAGCCAAATTGCCCTCTGAAAGGATTTTAGCCATCTGGTCAACAGCAGTGTAGGTGACCTCACACCTCCTCATAAGGATTCTGATGTCCTTCCACTCACCATGATATCCTTCTGATCACTTTAAAACTAAATACTACTAAAACCAGGAAGCCTCAAATACATAAATATGCAAAGGACATGTGCAAACAATGCAAAGGAAATGTCATTAGAAAACATGCATATGGAACCTTCTTCAGCTAAGCCAGTGGCTCTCAGTGGGTGGCAGTTTTGCTACCAGGAGACCTTGGGCAAGGTCCCAAGACATTTTTGGTTGTCACAACTCAGAGGAGGTGTTACTGGCATATCGTGGGTAGAGGACAGAGATGCTGCTACATCTGCAAAGCACAGGGCTGCTCCCACAACAGAGTGTTTATCTGGCCCAGGGCACCAACAGTGCCCAGTTGAGAAACCCTGAGTTAGGCTGGTAGTCACTGGAAAGCATTCAGACCAAAGTGAAGTGCTCCGGTCTTCTTATTCATCCTTGAAAGATACCTTAACACACATATTTCCCTTCCATTGATTGAAATACAAGAAGCCGTTAATGGCCTCACTTGATAAATGCTGACCCAGAAGATTTTGAACTAGCTGGAAATCGGCCAGGACCCAGTGACAAGGAGGGCAGCTCTGCTCCCATATAGGAGTGTTCAGACAGGCAGTGAGCAGAATACTCAAACCTGGTGGCCATGCGTGCAGGATGCACTCTTTTTCTCTCAGGAAGTTGATAGGTAAATTGAAAAAGCTGACTGACTGCATCTGTTTTACTAGTTGTGCCCAAAACCTTGTACCAGATAGAGGATGCTTCCCATCCTCTATCTGATGTGTATAAAACGTTGAAAGCTGGAATGAGTTAGGTTTTCTTAACTTTCTCTGGTTATAGACCCTTTGTGAGAATTCGATGAAAGGTGTAGACTCCTTGTTAGCAGTTTTATAAATGGATGTATACACAAAGTTGCATGTTCAATTTGAGGGACCGCTGAAGCATACCTGCATGCCCTCTTCATTATGTTTCCTTAGGCTCCTCTCGGCTGGGACAGTTTCTCAAGCTTTACTTACTTTTTATGGTCTGGATTATTTTTTATTAGTTTTGAGGAGTACTGGTCAGGTATTTTGTAGAATGTCCTTCAGTTGGGATTTATCAGATATTTTTCTCGTGGTGAAACTGGGGCAGCACATTTTTGAGAGGAAGGTCACAGAGGTAAAGTGCTATTCTCATGGCTTCACATCAGTACGTGCTATCAGGATGACTTATCACTGTTGATCACCTGATTGAGGTAATGTTTATCAGGTTTTTGCACTATAAAGTTACTCTGTTTTTTTCTCCCTTTATGCTATCATCTTTGGAAGAAATTCACTGTGCTTAAGCTACACTTAAAGATTGTGAAGTTATGCTCCACTTCCCCAAGGATGGAGTGTCTACACAGATTATTTGGAATTTTCCTGCACAGGAGATTTGACTCTTCTTCTTATCTGTCTGTCTAATTATTTATATCAGTATGGATTCATGAATATTTTGGGTTATAATCTAATACTATCTTATTTATTTTTTCTTTTGCTTACATGTTTTCCAGCTTTTGCCATTGGGAACTCTTTCAGTTGATTCCTTTATCCAATTGACATATCCCTGATATTGTGGGTTTGGTCCCCCGCCGCTTTTAAAATTACTTTTTTATACTCTGGCACCAAAAGACGCTCCAGACTCATTTTCATATATTTCCTGTGCCAGTCCTAGAATCAGCCAATCAACCATTTCTCCAAGGAGCCCTTGTTCTTTTTATTGGAGAATGGTATTAGAAACCAAGATCTGGGTACTACACGTGTTTGTTGCTACTAGGGTGTCATTGCTGCTAGGCTCTCTCAGATGACGGAGCAAAGAGATATACGTGTGTGTATACTAACTTGTGTTATATATAGATACTGATAAATATTTCTATATGTATTCATCTGTATCTAAATTAAACCAAACATGAATTTGTACTGCTGTCCCCAACTCTAATCCATTTACATTAACATAATAGTATGTAATTGGTTATGTTCTCAATGTGGGACGCTATTCAATTATTTTATCAATGTTTTGTGACTCAAAACACTTTTTAAAATTTATTTTCTTTTACTTTTTTGGCTGCGTTGGTTCTTAGTTGCAGCATGTGGGATCTTCGTTGAGGCATGTGGGATCTTTCATTGCAGCGTGGGCTCTTTGTTGTGGTGCGCAGGCTTCTCTCTAGTTGTGACATGTGGATTTTCTCTCTAGTTGCAGCGTGCGGGCTCCAGGGCACGTGGGCTCTCTTGTTGAGGCGTGTGGGCTTAGTTGCCCTATGGCATGTGGGATCTTAGTTCCCTGACCAGGGATCGAACCTGCGTCCCCTGCATTGGAAGGTGGATTCTTTACCACTGGACCAGGGAAGTCACTGTGACTGAAAACATTTTGAAACTGCCTGTGGCAAAGACCAGTCAATGCTTATCCAAATCCATTCATCTTTTTGCCCAGCAAAACTACTGGGCAAATTCCTTGCAGTTAGGTATGGCCAGGTGACTTAAGTTCTGGCCAGCGGGGAAAGGAAATCGTGGGGTGGGACTTACAGGAAGGCTTCTGAGAATAAGGACAGTCCACTGCACATCCCTTTCCTTTACCTTTTCTCCTCCCTCCTTCCTGCTGCCTGGGCTTCACACAAGATGGCTGGACCACTCGCAGCTATCCTGGATCATGAGGTAATCATGGGGGATAGAAACCAGTGTTAGGATATTGAAACAGCAAGAGAAGCCTGAATTTTTGATGACTCAGAGCTGCCATACTAACCCTGGATTTCTTTCGTGTGAGGAAAAAATAAACTGCTATTTTTTGGCCTTTTTGTTTCACCTAGCCAAACCCGATGCTAACTTAGATACTTTTTGAAAGTGCCTTTAAATATTGTTGTTTCTTAAACTAGATCATTTTCATCAATGCTCATCTATTACCCCCAAAAAAGACTTCTCAGGAAAGGCCATTTAGAATTGAGTCCTAAACAATAAGGAGCAGAGAAAGGAGATTAGGAGATGTTAGGAAAAGAGAACCTGGGGAGCCCAGAGTGATCTGGGCAAGGCAGATAGTATCATACGGTCACGGAGGGGAGTGAGTACGAGTAGTATCTTGAGGATGGGCGTGAAAGTGACTAGTTACGTGGACCTTGCTGGGAAAATCTTCTCTTTCACAGATTCTGATGATGTGAATGTTAGGTCTTTTGGAATAGTCACACAGGTCCATGAAGCTGTGTCCTCTCTCTTTCCCCCCTCTGTTTTCTCTCTGTGTTTAGATTGGATAATGTCTATTGTTCTGTCTTCCAGTTCATTGATTCTTTCCTTCTCTGAGTTTAAAAATGTTGGTTATTGCATTAAATTTCCATTTGGTTCTTCTTTATATCTTTCTTTCTTTGCTGAGACTGTTTAGTTTTTCATTTCTGTCAAGCATGTTTGAATGACCCATTGAAACATTTTTCTGGTGGCTGCTTTAAAGTCTTTGTCAGATCATCTTAACTTCTCTGTCATGTTGATTTGGTGTCTGTTGATTGTCTCTTTTTTTTTCAATTTAAGATCTTCCTGGTTTTTCATATGATGAATGATCTTTGATTGAAACCTCTGGGCAGTGGTGGTAAAAGCCCTGGCTCTTCATTGACGTCCTCTGATGCCACCACCTGGGGAGAGGGAGGGGGACCTCATTAGTGTCAGATGGGGATGGAAATGCAGGCTTCCCATGTAATCTCCAGTGACACCACTGTGTTGTTCTAGATCCTAAGGTCCCTAGCCAGTCTGCCTTCGTCTCTCTATCTTTCAGTCTTCTTATGTTTGTTTTATTTATTTATTGTTTTAAATGTTTAATTCTCATGGCAGACAATGTTAGTCACCTACCCCACCCTACTTCCTCTTTTTTTTTTTTTTTTTTTGCTGCACCATACGGCATGTGGGATCTTAAATCCCAGACCAGGGATTGATCCTGCACCCCCTGCATTGGAAGTGTGGAGTCTTAACCACTGGACCGCCAGGGAAGTCCCTGTTTGTTTTAAATGTAGTGTCCAGAGTTCTAGTTGTACTTAGTGGAGGAAGAGTGAAAAATACATCTACCCCATCTTCCTGGAGTAGAAGTCCAGTTCAGATTGGACACTACCTAGAGGTAGCACAAACCCCACATGTTATGGGGCTCAGTCTCACAAGACCGCCCCTACTTTGGACGCTAGTCAGAAGTTCTCGGTGGCCCCAGACCACCTGTTCTTTCTGCCTGGGTAGCTACAAATTCAGGCCTTCCCCACCCCCCTCAGGAGCAATAATTCTCTAGAACTCAGGAAAGTCCTAAACTTACAATTGCAGTTTTATTATAAAGCATACAACTCAGGAATAGCTAAATGGTAGAGACTCATAAGGCAAGGTCTGGGGTGGAGGTTGGGGGCAGGTAGGAACTTCTGTTGGAGGTGGGGTGCCACCTTTCTGGTTCACAGATATGTTCACCAAACAGGAAGCTCGCCAAGTCTCATAGTCCAGGATGTTTATCTGAGGTTTTATTACATAGGCGTGACTGATTGAGTGGCTGGCCACGTGTTTGAACTCAATCTCTAGTCTCTCCCTGCTTCCTGAAAAATGGGGCTGTAAGTTCCAGCCCTCTAATCATATGGTTGGTTCCCCTGGCCGCCAGCCCCCATCCTAAAGCTATGTTGGCTCCTCCCAGTAAGTCAACTCACTAGCATAAACTCAGGTATGGTCTGCAGGGGCCCATTATGTACAACAGAAGACACTCCTGTTACTCAGGAAATTCCAAGGGGTTTAGGAGCTCTGTGCAGTACTAGGGGACAAAGACCACATTTTTTTTTTTATTATGCCACAGATTATATTTTAAAAATTTGATTTTTCTAACCAGTGAAGTTCACTTATTTTACAACAGTGTGACATATTTTTTTGTAACTTTCAATTAACTCCAGTTTTCTTGTCATTTAATAACTGAAAACATATTTGTTGCCCTGCCTGTGTCCTCTTCAGATAAAGTGCGGGAAGCAGGAAAGAGATGGGCTGTGTCTCGTGGGGAAGTGGATTCCACTGTCAGAGCAGGGACGGACTTGCTATATAGACGCATCTCTAAATAGCTGTCCTTTCATTTGCTTGCTTTCACCTTCACAGGAACCAGTGCATCAATCAGATGAAAGAGGTGAAGGAGCAGTGTGAAGAGCGAATAGAAGAAGTCACCAAAAAGGGAAATGAGGCTGTAGCTTCCAGAGACCTGAGTGAACAAAAGGACCAAAGCCAGCAGGTAATCCTGGCTTTTTTCTGCTGAGGATCTCCCAAAGGTCTTCCTACCCCCTCTTCAGGGATTTCCTTCCTTCATCTGCTCTCTGACTCGCTCTAATTCCCTGACACACGACAGCCTGGTCCCGGGACGCAGGGTCTCTGGCGGAGCATGCTGGCCTCCAGACCTGGTCCCCGTGCTCCGGGCCATAAGGCGATTGCTTGATTTAAAGCTCACAGCCACCCTGGGAGAGAGTTGTTGTTGTTTTCTTGTTTGGAGGGCTCTGAGGCCCATGGAGGCGGTTAGAAACTGTCCCAAGGTCACAGTACCCGGTCAGTTGTGGAGCTGATCAGAGCGCGTGCTATCAGGCTGCTGCTTGTGAAAGCACAGCCCACGAAAATGCTGCTCACAGCCTTCTGGGGATCTTGGTTTGTTTTAAATACAGCACTTTTATTGAGATATAATTCACCTACCGTATAGTTCACCTATATGGTATTTAGAATTCAGTGGGTTTTAGTATATTCACAAAGTTGTACAGTCATCATCACAGTCAATTTTAGAACATTTTCATTACCCCAAAAGAAATCGCATACCCATTAGCTCACTCCCCTTTTACCCCCAGTCTCTGGAGCCTGAGACAACCTCTGATCTATTTTCTCTGCAGATTTGCCTTATCTGGATATTTCATATCAATGGAATCATACTGGTTTTCACATAGCGTAATGCTTTCAGCATTCCTCCATGTTGTAGCATGTATGAGTACTTCCTTTTTATGGCTGAATAATATTCCATTGTGTGACTATACCACATTTTGTTTATTCATTGGTCAGTTGATGGGCATTTGGGTTATTTCACTTTTTGGCTACTGTGAATAATGCTGCCGTGAACATTCACGCACACATTTTTGTGTGAATGTGAGCTTTCATTTCTCTTAGGTATACTGTATACCTAGGAGTAGCATTGCTGGGTCGTATGGTAACTCAACTCTCCTTAATGTATTGAGAAACTGCCATACTGTTTCTGAAAGTGATCATACTCTTTACATACCTCCCAGCAGTTTATGAGCGTACCAGTTTCTTTACATCCTTGCTACCTCTTGTTATTATCTTTTTCACCATAACCATCCTAGTAGGTGTGCAGTAGTATCTCATTGTGGTTTTGATTTGCATTTCCCTAATAACTGATGATTTTGAGCATCTTTTCATATGCTGTATTGGCTGTTGGTATATCCTCTTTGGAGAAATGTCTGTCTGTATCCTTTGTCCATTTTGAAATTGAGTTATTTTTATTATTTAGTTGTAAGAGTTCTTTATATATTATATAAAGATATTGGATATATGATTTGCACATATTTTTTCCCATTCTTTGAGTTGTCTTTTCACTTTCTTGATAGTGTTCATTGAAGCACAAAAAAGTTTTTAATTTTCATTATGTCTAGTTTATTTTTTCTTTCGTTGCTTGTTCTGTTGGTATCATGTCTAAAACCGCTTTGCCTAATCCAGCATCCTGAAGATTTATTCCTGTATTTTCTTCTGAGACTTTTATACTGATTAGTATTTAGTTCTTACATTTAGTCCTGTGATTCATTTTGAGTTAATTTAATTTTTGTATATGGTGTGAGCTAATGGTCCAACTTTATTATTTTGCCTGTGGATATCCAGTTGTCTCAACACCATTTGTTGAAAAAAAAACCTATTCTTTTCCCCACTGAGTTGCCTTGGCATCCTTGTCAAAAAATCAGTTTACTGTAAATATGAGGGTTTATTTTTAGACTCTCGGTTCTGTTCTATTGATCTCTTTTTCTGTCCTTATGTCCATACTACACAGTCTTGATTACTGTATCTTTGTAGTAAGCTTTGAAATCAGCAGCTTTAACTGCTCCAACTTTGTTCTTCTTTTTCAAGATTGTTTTGGCTATTCTGCACTAGTTGACTTTCTATATGAATTTTTGGATCCGCTTGTCAATGTCCTCAACAAAGCCAGGTGGGATTTTGACAGAGATTACATTGTCTGTACGTCAGTTTGGGAAACGTTGCCATCTTAACAACATCCAGTCTTCTGTTGTGTGAATGTGGGATGTCTTTCCACTTAAGTCCTTTAAAAGTCTTTTTGAATAATATTTTGTAATTTTCAGAAGTCTTGCACTTCTTTTGTACAATTTATTTCTAAGTATTTTTTGATGCTATTATAAATGGAATTGTTTTCTTAATTTCATTTTCGAACTGCTTATTGCTAGTGTGTAGAAATACAATTCATTTTTTATATTGATCTTGTATCTTTCAACCTTGCTGAACTTATTAGTTTGAATAGTATTTTTTTTGATTCCTTAGGATTTTCTGTATTAAGATTATGTCATCTAAAAATAGTTTTACATCTTCCTTTCTGATCTGGATGCCTTTTATTTCTTCTTATTGCTTAATATCCCTGGCTAGAACCTCCAGTGTAATGTTAAATAGAAGTGGTGAGGATAGACATCTTCGTCTTGTCCTTGATCACAGAGGGAAAGCATTAAGTCTTTCACCATTAAGTCTGATGTTAGCTGTGCAGGCATACCTCGTTTTATTGTGCTTCACAGATACTTGTGTTTTTTACAAATTGAAGGATTATGGTAACCCGGTGTTGAGCAAATAATATTGGCTCCATGTTTTCCAGTTTGCTCACTTCATGTCTCTGTGTCACATTTTGGTAATTCTCACAATATTTCAACCTTTTTCACTATTACATTTGTTACGGTAATCTGTGATCAGGGGTCTTTGATGTTACTATTGTAACTGTTTTGGCCTTTTTTAAGCAATAAAGTATTTTTTAATTAAGGTAGTACATTTTTTGGACATAATGTTATTGCATACTTAATAGACTACAGTATAGTGTAAACATAACTTTTATAGGCACTGGGAAACCAAAAAATTGGCGTTACTCGCTTTATTGCGATATTCACTTTATTGCAGTGGTCTGGAACCAAACCTGCGATGTCTTCAAGGTATGCCTATATATTTTTCATAGATGCACATTATCAAGTTGAGGTAGTTCCCCTCTATTCTTAATTTGTTGAGTGTTTTTATCAAGAGCTGTTGGATTTTGCCAGTGTTTTTTCTGCATTGAGATGATCATGTGTTTTTGTCCTTTATGCTATTGACATGGTATTAACATTAATTGATTTTTAGATGTTAAACTAACCTTGCATTGCTGGGAGAAATCCTACTTGGCCGTGGTGTATAATCCTTTTGTATGTTGCTTGATTTGATTTGCTAGAACTTTGTTGATGATTTGGGGGTCTATATTCATATTAGGTCTATAGTTTTCTTGTAATGTCTTTCTCTGTCTTTGGTATGAGGGTAATTACTGGGCTCATAGAATGAGTTGGGAAGTATTCTTTGCTCTTCTGTTTTTTGGAAGAGTTTGTGAAGATTTAGAATTAAATGTTTGGTAGAATTCACCAGTGAAGCCATCTGGAACTGGGTTTTTGGGGGGGCGGGGATTTTTAAATTACTACTTCAGTCTCTTGTGTTATAAGTCTGCTCAGATTTTCTACTTCTTGAATCAGTTTTGGTAGCGTGTGTCTTCCTAGGAACTTGTCTGTTTCAGCTAAGTTATCAAACTTGTTGGCAAACAATTGTTCTTAGTATTTCCTTATAACAAAACTTTTTTATTTGTGTAAGGTTGGTGGTGTTATCCTCTTTCATTTTTGATTTTAGTAATTTGAGTTTTTTAAATTCTCAGTTCATCTAGCTAAAGCATTGCCAATTTTTTTCATCTTTCAAAGAACTAACTTTTGGTTTCATTGATTTTCTTTATTTTCGTTTCCATATGTCATTAATTCCTGATCTAACCTTTATTATGTGCTACCTTGCTTTAGGTTTAGTTTGCTCTCCTTTTTCAAGTGTCTTAAGGTGAGAGATTAGGTTATTAATTTGAGATATATCTTATTCCTTGAGATAGGCCTGTAAATGTCCCTCTTAGTACTGCTTTAACTGCCTTCCAGAAGTTTGATGTGTTGTGTTTTTCATTTTTCTCTAAGGTATTTTCTAATTTTCCTTGTGATTTCTTTGGCCCATTGGTTATTTAGGAGTATGTTATCTAATTTCCACATATTTGTGAATTTCTCAAAAAATTTCATTCCTGTCATTGATTTATAATTTCATTCCATTGTGACTGGAGACCATACATTGTATGATTTCAACACTTAAAACCTGTTGAGGTTTGTTTTGTGGCCTAGCATCTGTCTGTCCTGGAGAAGAATGTATTTTGCTCTAGTTGGGTTGGGTGCTCTGCAGGTGACTGTTCAGGTGGTTTGTCACGTTGTTCAAGCCCTCTCTTTCCTTATTGATCTTCTGCTTACTTGTTAATACCTTATTAAAAGATTTTTCTGGGAGATGTGGATCCAGCTTCAGATCTTCTGCTTTATGACAGGTGGTAGGGCATGACCGGGGTAGAGTATGGCATTTCTCAGGGTTTCCATGTTCGTATTCATCAGAAGGACGTAGTGGGTCCATTGCATTGCTCAGCGTTGTTGAAGGTTTATGGTCATGGAGCCCCTGGCTGCCTGTGCTCCTGTTTCAGCTCCAAGCCCCCAGTGAGCCCCAGCCCAGGCCGCAGGAAGCAGGCCTGCCCCAGGCAGAGGTGCCACAAGCAAGAGGGAACATGCCCAGCAACAGCGAGCCCCAGACACCAGTCCCCAGTTCTGAGGCGGCTTTGGATTTGAAGAAACAAGGCGAGAAAGGTAAGTGAAGCTTGGCAATGACACGTTTAAGCCCTCTTCAGGGTCCCGTGCCAATAGAAAGTATAGCAGCGGGTCATGCCCTCCAGTCCACACAAATACACAGGGCAGGGTGTGCTGCTGGTGGCTGGTGGGGACTCGGTAACGGGGCTGCAGGTGGCAGGTGAGTGTCTCTCTGGCACCTGGACTTGGGGCCACGGGCTTTTTCTCTGCCTTACTGATGTCTCACATTGTAAACTAAGTGCCTAGTTCTTTGGCAGCTCTGTAAAGGAAGGTCCAGGCAGAGCCTTTATTCAGGACAGTGGTGGGACTGTGGGATTAAGGGGATGAGGCTGAGTCCTAGGCAGCTGTCGTTGGCTCCCAAGCACTCGTCTTAAATAGGACGATCGGGTAACCTCAGCAGTGCAGCCTCCTCCACTTGCAGGGTGTCTCTGTGAGCCAGATCACTTAGTCTGAATTTTTTTTCTAAGCCATTTCCTCTTCCTGGTGGTTCTGAAGATGAGCTGCGGGCATAGAGAGGCCTGGAGTCTGCTGAGGCCACAAAAGAAATGATCCACCTGCCCCATCGGTCCACAGTCCTTGGGAAGGCTCTGGGAATTGAGTGGTACGAGGGTTTCTGGTTTTGTCTTAATTAATTGCTAGTGAGGTCACAGCTAACTATGTTCTGTGCACAGAGGGAACCAAGGAGATTCAGGTCGTCAGCAAGGAGGAGCTTCAGAGGGACGGCCTGGGGCTGTCGAAGGAGCCGGGGCGAGAGCAGAATGCGGAAGAAGACAGACGTGTGGGCGGAAAAGGCCGTGGAGAACCCGGAGAACTGGGCCAAACCCCACAGGTGCCAGCTGCCCTGTTGGCAAGCCAGGAGAATCAGGAGATGGAGAGCCCTGAGCGGGACCAGCTCGTCATCCCCGACGGGCAAGAGGAGGAGCGGGATGCCGAAGAGGAAGGTGGGTGAGATTGTCCACCCGGCACCCGCGTCCTCAGCCTCCTTCCTGACGCGGGATGGGCAGCCATGAAGATTCCCAAACAGCAGGTCACCGTTTGGTGGTTCGTTTTGTCTGCACTGTCCAGCAGGAGGCGTCACTCCCAGCACTTGGAACTTTTAGAAATAATATTCACAGGGAGCCTAGGGGGCTTTCCAGGTGGCAGACCTTGGGATGGGAGCTGAGCATCGAGCACACATAGGTCTCCTGCCAGGTGGACCCCGCGCCTCACCTTTGTTGCTGCACTTCCTCATGCGGCATCACCAGCAGTGCCTGGCGAGCAGATGGAGGAAGGAGGGACAGAAGGATTGGCTAGACGGAGTTTCATGCATGTTTGAGCCTTGCAGAAAAGTGACGTGGGAATCCCACCTTTCTGGTTTGGTTGACTTTTCTCTTTCTTAAAGAAAAGTGTGGGAAACTGAGATTAGCAGAGTATTCTGGGATGTATTTTGGTCCCTGAAAGATGGGGAAAATTTCAATCCTAGCTAAGCCAGGAGTGCTTAGACAGAAGACACCTGTGTTCTGAGCCTGATCGAGTGACAGAAGTTGGGGAATGTACTTATTTGCAGAAGTTACCCTGATTCCATTTAAATCTTAATTTTCACTGAAGCTTCTGACGAGTGTGTTCTCATAAGTTTTCAGTTTAAGAATTGGGGGGAAAAAAGAAAAAGGGAAACTCTGGTGGCTGATCAGATTGGTACTCAAATTTCAGACCATTCAGTAGCTGGTCATCAAGTGTAACCGCTACCAGTAGGCCTGAGATACTGCTGGGGCTGTGTGTCACACCTCGTCCTAGGTCAGCGGTAATGGTCTGATCAGTAGAATAAAGCTACAGGGCACGCAAGCCTGGGCTTTGTTTCCACTTCAGGCAGTGAGTGCAGGGAAATAGAACTAGAGCTGCCTTTTCCAGGCACACTTTTTTTAACAAAAGATTTTATTTACCTACCTATATATAGATATAAAATGTTTACATTAAACCCTATGAGTATGTTTCTTGAATGCATTCTGTCCCGATCTTCTTTTCTGGTTGCTCTTCTCTCCAGGGATGAATGCAGTGATAAATAATCTAATTCTGTGAAAATTTTATCCTTTGGCTCACAGTAGCCACTCCATTTCCTTCTCTCGGGGCAGTGAACCCTTCTAAGGAGATGGCTGCCATTAACCAGCAACCCGTAGTTTCCGAAAACAGTGGTGCCTTCCTTTAACCTTGAGTTGATTGTCTCTTTAAAAAACTGGGATTTTTGGTTTGGTGAGCTAGTTACCCCGTTTCCAGCCTGGAATATAGCCCTTTATTTAGGGCTGTATTTTGTACAGATTCAGAATCGGAGTGGGGCATACAAAAGTAGAGAACTCCTGCATGGTATTCGCCCTGGAAGCAAGCACATGCGTCCCTGTCATTTCCTGAGAGGAAGCCAAAAGATCTGATTGTTAAACCAGGATTGGGACAACCCCAGTACCTGGGCTCTGGTGGTCCTATGGCATCGAGAGAGAAAATGATGTAGCTTACGTTTTATGGCTCTGCTAATTTTATAGGGAGAAACCGGCAAAAACTGGGAGCAGAGGATGACTACAACATGGATGAAAACGAGGCAGAATCTGAAACAGACAAGCAGGCAGCCCTCGCGGGGAATGACAGAAACGGAAATGGTAATTAATGGTGGTAGTGGGGTCATTTCATTCATTTCTGCTTTGTGGTCCTTCACTTGTGCAGTGACTGTACACCGAATCCCAACAATAAGAGTGTAAAGAATCCATCATTAGAAGACTTTGTTTTCTTCAGAAGCCTTTGAGTGTAGGGGCAGTGGAGGGAGGTGAAGGGTTGAAAAGGCCACGACGAAGACCTGTCAGAAAGTCTGCATATATGATGTGGGGCTCAGGCCCTCAGGAATCAGTGAGGATTTGTCTTCAGTGACATTTAGGGACTTCCCAACAAAATGATAGTTCACTGCTTCGTTACTCCACAGCACCAGCTGAAAAGCCCTGATGCACGCGCAGAGCTTCCAGGCAGTTGTTTATAGTAGCACTTTGTGTTGTTGTTATTCTGAATTTTTGAGGAGTCCAGGCCAGCAGGATGATCAGATTCCGGATCTGTCTGCCTCTTGTGACTGGATTCAGGTTGAACATTTTATAGGTGCAGTTGTGTTTCTCTGGCTTCCCACCAGGAGGCACGGAATGGCAGGTTGATCCTTGGTTAAGGTAGTGCCCACCAGGTCTCTCCGTTGCAAAGGTCCATATTCCCTGTGTAATACACTGTCTAGAGGGGGATGCTTTGAAATAGTGTGGCTTTACCATCCATAGAAAACCGTTGTCTAAATAATAACTCCTCACGTTTATTAACTGCCGTTCTTTAAGGACCCCCTCACCCCTGACGTGTACACGTGAGTGTGCGTGCATACACACACACACACACTTGACTCTCTGTCTTCCCCCCTTGTTTTAGTATCACTGTGGACTCAAGGTTTTCTTTTTCGAAATTCGTTTTTCCATCAGACGCTTGGTGTTTCTTTGTTTCTAAGAGCTCTTTATATGCTGGGGAGGTTGGCCTTTATCGGTGACTTAAGTTGCAAATACTGCCTGGCAGTGTGTCTTGGTTTTGCTTATGGTTTTTTGCCATGTGAAAGTTTCAAAAATTTTTGTCTTTTCTTTTACTGCCTCTAGATATTGAGTCATCTAGACTTGAAAGGAATTCACCCATGTTTTTGTTCAGTATGCTGTCAGATTTTTCTTTTGGTTCCATTGTGAAATAAAACAGATTGTGAGTTTTTAGAAGGTAAACACATTGTAACTGCCCCCTGCCTCCCTGGTCAAGAAATAGAACTTGGGGGGTCCTCCTGAGGCTCCTCTGTTGCTTGTCCTGTCCCGGCACCTTCCCTCCCTGTACTAGAAAGGCCTATCCTGACCTTTCCATTCGGCATTTTCTTGAATTTCTTTATGGGTTTATCACTCAAGTGGGCATCCCTGGACACCATAGTTTAGTCTTGCCTGTTTTCATAAATTTGATATGTCTTTAAGTCTCTGAGTCTCCAGGTTCCCCCTCCATTCCTTTCTCGTTTTTTGTTTACAGTGTGTTAAAGAGCCATAGCTGTTTGACCTGGAATTTCCCACAATCTGGATAGTGTTGTGTATTCATGGTTCGGTGTGGTGTATTCTTCTTTCCTCCCTATTTCCTGCAGATCACCGGCTGATATCTAGGTGGTATTTTAATTCAACTGTTCCTATTTCATTTGTTAATTGGAATATTTTATAAATAGATGTCAGTGGTATTGTTCATATGGCATAGGCAGGATAAATGCTTCTCCTAAGCATTGGTAATTTACTGTGAAATTTACCAATTTTCACAGTAAGGAATTATTTCCTCTCATCTTCTGAAGGTGACCGTTTAAAAAATATAAACTTGAGGATTTAAACCTTTCTGACAGGTTTCACTCAGTTGCACTTATTATCCTTTTTGAAGTTCACATTGTCCCACCTTCTTTGGCCAGTGGGGTCTTCCCCACTTTCGTCGGAACCTTTTGGTTCTTTTGTCCCTGTCCTGCTCAGCCACTGCTTCTCTCCACACAGTGCTTTTTCTCTGTGAGGGGCTCTACCTAGGAAGGACCCAGAAAGGAGCCAGTTGCAGAGGGAGCCTCTACCAGCTCCTTTGTCTTTACCATGGACACTCTGTGGTCACTTGCTGTGGGAGTAGCAGAAACACTGCCACTTCCAGCTGCAGTTCTCCCACTGGCCCAGGTACTTTCTGGTGTAAATCTGTTGGCTCTTAGGGCTTCTGTCGTTCTCAGGTCCATCTGATGCTCCATTGCTTCTCTCTGTTTTCTTTCGCTGCCCCTATCCTATGGGTCGCTGCCCATGGTTTGTTTTTAACCGTTTGTATTTGGGGGGTCTGCAGGACTCCTTGTCATCTAGTTTTTTTCTAAATGTTCTCCAGTTTTTGCGTTTTTAAATTTAGTTGCTTTATGTAGGGACTCTGAGAGATTCAAAAACTACACCACTGTTTCTACCATCTTTCCAGAATCCTCCCCTGCTTTCATATTTTACATTTAGATCTCTTGATTCATTTGAATCGTTTCAGATGTATTCAGGTGAATGGCACAAGGTGTGGGTCCAATTTTTGTTTTCCAAAGCTGTTTCCAATTGGCCCAACACCATCTTAATTCACCGTTTCAAAGTTAGTGATTTGAGGTGCTACTGTCATCAAACACTAAATTTTTATATGTACTTGGTCCTAATTTTTGGATTTTCTCTTTGTTCCATTGGTTTGTCTCTTGATTTGCAGGGTACCACATTACTCTTAACAGCTTTTTAAAAAAACATGTGTGGCAAGTTGAGTTCCTCTGGAAAATCCCAGCCAACATCTTTTTGAATAATCCTTCTTTCATTTTTGATTCCTTTTTGAATTCAGATTAGAAGTATATTAGATCTTCTCAGTGTATTTGTGTCTCTTACCCTCTTTTTCATATTTTGCATTTCTGCCTTTCTGATCTGTGTTGAGAATTATTTCGTCAGAATACCTTCCAGTTCAAAAATTTTTCCTTCAGCTATGCCTTATCTGTTCTTTTTCATTTCTAAACTTTCTACTTGGCCATTCTTTATGGGCCCTTATTCCTTGCTCATGTTTTCAAACATCTTTTATTTCTCTATCAGGGTTGTTTCATATTTTCCAATTGCAGTATCTGAAAACTTTGTGGGTGTTTCTATTTTGTTTCTGCAGGCTCTCCTCGATCCCTTGTTTCCTTGTTGTGTTTTGTGCTTCTTAACTGTGAGCTACTGCTTTCCTTGGAACTTTATCTGGGGGAAGTCTTTGAGGACTGAGTCACAGTTGGATTAGAGAAGGTCCTTTGCCTCTGCCAGTCTCAAGGAGGGTACTACAAACTCACAACCCTTTCAATAAAGTAGATTGTTGTCTTGAGGGTTGTTTTTGGACCACGTGGAAAAATGTGAGTTCTAAGTATATACCTGTACAATCATCTCATGCAGTTAAGAATCCCGCACCCCACACACTAGGCTTTCTTGCTGTCCCCCTTTCATTCCAAGTTTATTTCCTATTACCTTTAAGCCAAGGATGTGAACCTTTGGGGTTTCAGCTTTATATAGGCATCGCCTTCTTGACTCCCCACCTTGAGGGGAGCCCTTGTCTTTAGGGCCTGTCCTCCTGCACCTTTTGAAGCTGCAAAGGGAGAAGCCCAGAGTCTACAGGCTTCAGAAGTCCTCAGGGAAAAAGCTGGCCTTGATGCTTATTACCTTCAGGAGTTGATACTTCCACTTCAGTTTTGGCCTCAGATTCCTCCTTTTAGTGTCATTCATAGGCAATGCATTTTAATGTTTAATTAAAAAAACTTTTCACTTTTCATTTTGAAATAATTTGGAGTTTAAAAAAAAAAAACTAGTAAGAGTTTCCATATATCCTCCATCCAGGTCCCCCAAATGTTAACATCTTATGTAACCACAGTACAATTATCAAAATGAAGAAATTAATACTGATATAATGCTGTATCTATAGACATTATTCAAATTTCTTGAATTGTCCAACTAATATCCCTTTTCTGGTCCAAGATCTAAGCCAGGATCATACACTGCATTTAGCATTGTACTTAGTGTCTTTTAACCTGGAACCTTCTGTCTTTATCATTTATATCATTGATAATTTTTGAAGTGTTCTGGCCAGTTGTTCGGTAGAAAGCTGTTTAACAATGCATCCTTAAAAAATATCTTTCATATTTTATCCAGCATGTCACTCACTACAGTTGGTTGTTTGGGGTTTCTAAAACTGGAAGTCTTAAGTTGATTTTTAAATTATTTTCATAATTTTTTTTTTAATGCAAAAGATGAACACATTAGGAGTCAGAATTTTAAACAGATACAAGTTTTATGTGTGACTTTGCAGTGAAGCCCTGGGATCATTCATCCCTTATACCCAGGTGTCCTTGTAAGGACCCAGGTTGACCTTGTACCTGCTAAGACTTTAAACGAATTGAGGAGTTCGGCAAAGGAAAGAAGCTGAATGTTCTGTCAGCTCTTTTAAGAATTTTAAGTTGAAATCATTTTAAAATTATGTCATCAAGATAGTTTAAGACCCTGCTTGCTCCAGGGAGAATTAGAAGAAAGAGGCATTAGCTCCAACTTTATTAGAGAACTTAAGGCAGTCGTTTATTTAATAAAATTGTCAACCATTTAACGTGCAGTAGTTGTAAATGAAGATCTTGCTTTTAGGTTTTACTTGTGATGTGTCTTTTTACGTCCTTTGTGCATCAAAGG
Organism: Neophocaena asiaeorientalis asiaeorientalis; assembly: GCF_003031525.2. Classification (NCBI taxonomy): domain Eukaryota; kingdom Metazoa; phylum Chordata; class Mammalia; order Artiodactyla; family Phocoenidae; genus Neophocaena; species Neophocaena asiaeorientalis. The sequence goes on along the minus strand of NW_020174042.1, from coordinate 5,587,965 downwards.
ATAGAGTAAGGAGGCTGGAAGCCATGTCTAGACATCAGCTCTGTAATGAGAGCTTTGGCGTCACGAAAGCTGACCTAAGTTGCGAATGGCTTTTAGGAGGCAGTGTGCTTGCGGCTAGAGGTGCAGGAACAGAGATTCAGGCAACCCACAAGGTTCACGATCACGTCAAAAGTTCCATGAGAGTACGTTTTATATTGTCCATTTGACAGGATGTTATTTCACTCTTTCACACAATTACGGAGTTTTTAGATGGTTTAGCTATCTTGTCCTTGATTAGCAGTGCAATTCCAAATTGTAACGTTACTGTGGGAGATACAGTCCTCTTTATGACACAGCTTCTAGACATTTATGTCCAATGGGACCTGCCTGGGCTGGGTTTCTCAAAATGTTTAATACTAGAACATTATGTTGTTGTTTTCCTTTTTTAGTTCTTAACGCTGAAAATCAGAAAGGAGGCACAATAAATTCACTAGAACAGCGAGAAAAGAGGAATCACACACTCTGAACCAAACTGGAATCACACACTTTGTGTCAGAATTGAACAGAGATCACTACAAAATATTCATGAGGGATTGGATACTGTGAAATGCACTAAGTAAAATATCTAAAGATGATTCTTGTGGAGCTTTAGTTTGTATTTACTATGTAGGAAAATGAGACTGTCTTTGAGACACTTTTGAAGTGTCTGTATTGAGATGTCAAAATTGTCGAAATTTGTTGGCTAATAGGTATTTCATGAGAAGATCAACACCAGCAATAGAACACAGGTTCTCCTTCAAGTACGGCAGCAGTAGTTCTACTGTGGAAGTAACTTCTGACGTGAAGGAGGCCCACCGCACTTGCAGAGCTCCTCGTCCTCGGTCCCCTCTGGAGTCATTCTCTTCTCCACATGCTGTGCTGAGTGATGGGTACCAGCCCCTGTTATTTCCCCTCGGTGGGCACTGAATGATTTTTGGTTTGTCTTCTTGTACCCACCTCTGGTTCTGACAATCAGTGGCCTAGGGCGCTGAGTGTTAACACAAACATCACTAGCAACGGTGTTAAACAAGTCTAAACACAAAGGTGTTCTGTGCGATAATTTTTTAAAAGATTACTTGTATAATAACCCTTGTCATTAATGTACAAAATGCTTTTAAGTGACTTGTAATTTGAATACTTGTGATGTATACTTGCTTTGCTTAATATGTGTGGGCAAAGCAAAATCTTGTGTAACAAGTCCTTAGACTTTTGTGGATTAGACTTTTGACACAGCAGGGGCCAAAGCAGAGCTGACCCTGGCTGCCTGCGGCAGAACAGTGAGGGCAGCACAGTACTGTGGGGAGAACCGCCTACTTCGCTACTAGAAGAAAAGAAGAGAAAGTTAATGTTGAAGGATATACATACATCATTACAGATTAGAAAGTCAAGAGAAATGCAGTAGTTGTTTGTGTCAGTTTACATTTAGCATGTGGTAAAGGACTATCACAAAACTGATTTAAAAATCAAAAGTTAATCTGAAAACGACTAATCATAATTTACATTAATAGTGACGTCAGGTTTGACTCGAGTTGGTTCTTAACATTTTAAGGTAAATAGGCTCTTGCCGGGCTTGTGAATGACTGGCAAAGTCACACTAATGACCTTTAGTGAGGCTCTCTAAAGGGTAGGTGGGTGGTGATGCTTATTAAAATACATTTTGAGTCATGGGATTTGAGATGCAGGGGCCTCAGGTCATTGGACATAACTAACTCCCTTGTTTACAGAGAAGAAACGGGCCCGGAGTTCTGAAGCTTCTCCAGGCCAGCAGCCCGTGAGCTGGAGTGCCTGCGTCCCGGCCAGCTGTGGACTCCGGGTGCCACTGGCAGTCACCGAGGGCAGGTCCTGGTTTGCATTCAGGTTAAGATGTCCAACTCGAATGCTGTGTGATATTCTCTTACCTAATCACTAAGATTCAACTTTCTACCCAGAAGAGGCAACTGAATAAGGGTATAAAAGTAGCTTTATAAATCTAAGTCCTTGTCAAGCCTCCCTCTGTGTCTTAGTCTTAGGGTTGATATTCTCTCTTGCTTAGCCTTTATTCATCTCATGTTTAATCAGTGTGCCTAGAGTTGCTGAGAAATAAAACACTGTTAGTTCAACTTTTAAAACTGCTTTCAGTTTTCCCTTCATCCCCTGTTGGATCCCTAAGGAATCAGCTTGTAAACTGTGGATTAAGCATGGTGGTTTGCCTTATAAATTCAACCTTTCGTGGAATGAGATGTCATTGTAAATTTAAAAAATCATGATTTCATCTCCTATACAGAGGCACCAAAAGGCCATTTGTTCAGGAGGTGTGTACTTTAGCTGTTTCTTCAAGCAGTCATGCTTTATTACTGTTGACTTCCCTTGGGATCACAGACACCTCTTCCAAGGAATAATCTAGAGGTGTCATGGTTATTTAAAAAACAAACAAAACCTGTGTAATAAGCATCAAATAGATATCAGACCCCCAACCTTGGTCTTTTGGGTTCACCCAAAATTAAACCAGCAGGTAGTCCAATTTTTAATAGGTTTATATAAACTCTTTGATTCACAACCCTCCTCTATACTCTCAGATGGTGAGCAGACAGGAGTGATGATTCAGTTGATCTTTTTTCCTGCAGGTAGGACTGCAGATGAAGATTCCCTAAAGCAATTTTGGATTAGATTTCATGAATTATCTTAATCACCACACACAGTATATACCTTTGTGCGATAGAATTTGAGAAACAAACCATTATCTGTTAAGTCAGTATGCTGTCATTAAATAACTAGATTGATAACTAGCCTGATAGTTTTAATTGGTAATAGGTGGCTATCTATTCATAGTAGAACTTGGAATGGTGAAAGAGAATTGTGATTTCAGGGTCCTTTAAGGTCCAGGGGGAATTGGTCTATTCCCACTATGTATTTTAGCCTAAAAGATTATTATAAATAAATAATTTATAGGACACTCAACAACTTCTAACACTTGTCTTTGAAATAAGTTTGAAAACAAATATATACATTTTAAAGTTTCCATTAACTGTGGGTTATATTAACATTTTTTCACAGTTAGCTTAGACTGAAAATGTTCATTAGTGTTAGAAAGTTGGGGAAATGGCTTATCTCGTGTATTTAAATGTCTGTGTTTGTACTATTTCAGCTCAGAGGGCAACACTTAAAGTGTACTAACTAAGCCATGTTCTGTAACAGCTGGCTTGTGAAATTCTGGTAACATGTACACGGAAGGATTACGCAGAAGTAGTTATCTTGTCATGCACTTTAAAAAAACAAACAAAGAAACAAAAATACTAAACTAAAATGCTTCTGTCCTTGTTGGTGCGCCTGTGAAACACATCTCTGGGAAAGTTACATGACTTGAAATATTCTCATCTGTAAACTATATATAAACTTAAGGTGACATTCTTATAAACCAGGACCCTAACCAAGACAAATGCCTATTTTTAATCCACAAATGCCTATTTTTTTATCCTTACTCCTTAGAATAAAATTAAATATTCTAGGGACTTGCCTGCTGGTCCAGTGGTTAAGACTTTGCCTTCCAATTTAGGGGGTACGGGTTCAATCCCTGGTCAGGGAGCTAAGATCCCACATGCCTTGCAGCCAAAAAACCAAAACATAAAACAGAAGCAGTATTGTAACAAATTCAATAAAGACTTTAAAATGGTCCACATCCAAAAAAAAAAGTTCTAAAGTAGAACAAAAATCCTGAGTCAAGTGACATAGGTTTAATACTTCATACCCCTACAGAGATTCTAATACTGTGGGAGTGCTTGGTAAATATTTGACTTTTTAAAGTCCAAGTAAGTGACTGTAACTGACCAGTGTTTTGCCTTTTAGAACCTTTATAAACAGATTTAGATGAACAAATGCCTTTTTAGAATGAATGTTAATAAACACATGGGAATTAGGATAGAAAACTCAAGGCTTATTAAGAGGTAAGCCGGAGTCTTTGTGGAAGAGCTCCTGATGTTAGAGCTTGCTTTTTACTAATTTCCCTCTCTTAAAGCTGTAATGAAATGCAATGGAACCTCCAGTATAATGTAACATGTCTGCCTTTATCCAGAAATCAAACCTTCACCTGAATGTTTTAACTCAGTCCAAAAAAGCTGCTGCATTATCAACATTTAACATCTGAGCATCATTTAAAAGAGTAGTTCTGTGACCTTAACCAGCAGTCTACAACTGCCAGTTTTTTCCCTGTGAAGGGTATCTTGGTATAATAACATCTTTGCTCTTGTTTTTTGAGAGGGGTTCATTCAGAAGTTATTCGGAGAGTCAACAGATAACACATCTGTGGTCAAAACAAAGCACCACACTTTCCTTTAAACTTGGCTTAATGTTTGAATTCTAAACAGAAGGTTGCAGGTATTTTATCTTTGCAGTAGTTTAGAAATTCAGAGTTTTACATAACTTTATGTGATCCTGGAAAAGCTGATACATTCTCTTTTTAAATAGAAGGCAGTGTTAGCAGAAAAAAGTCTGAAAAAAGAGAAAAGAGAAAACAGAAAAGAGTCTTATAGTTTAAGTGAATGCAACTTCTTCACTTCACTGGAAGCAAACTGTTTAGGGGTAAAGCTACCAGACTCCCAACTTGCCACCTCCAAGTTCCTACTTCCAAATTCCTCTGCACTCTTAGTGTCCTGTGTTCTCACCATCAAGTGTCTCTGCTATTAAAGGGAACCCCGGAGGCCTTGTTTTACCTCCTCTATTCAGTTTTCCAACAAATTGCGTCCAGGATGTCTTTTACATTTTTAAAAGATCCACATCCCGTTAACTGAGTGAGCAGGTTCTGGAACAATGAAGGCCTTTTTCTCAAGTTTATACTACAGCTGGGAAGACAGAAACAATTAACTATTTAAATTACAACGGAAAATGCTAAGCACTTTTAAAGGGTTCGGCCTGAACCAGGAGATGGAAATGCCTTCTCTGAAGATGTCACATTTCATCTGAAACTCGAAGGATAAAGGGAAGCTATCCAAGAGAAGAGGCTTGCTGGTCAGAGGAAAAGCAACAGAGCTGCAGCTTGAGAAGCCAAGGGGAGAGGGCAGAAATGAAGTGGCCAAACTGGGCGTCGGTGGGTGAAGACTATATCATTAACCAGAGAATAGTGGATCTTTTACGATCATACCAGCTCCTCCGAGGCAATGACTCTGTCTCCGTTACTTCACCCCACTCACTCACACCTCAGCTTACTCTCCAGATTCTGCCCCACCCCTTCAAGAAATGTCTCCCTGTTGCCGCCAGCAACCTTTGTCAGATCCAATGGGCCCATTTTGGTCCTTATCTTAGGCCTTCCAGTTGTTTGTGGCCCTGCATTGTTTATTTTCTGGCTAAATCTCCTTTGCATGCTTTGCATAGCCGGAGTGGAACTCTCCTAAACTTTTCTAAACAGGGTGCTCTTTGACCAATAACTGAGGTAATGTTTTAGAAAAGTCAGAGTCTTGAAAATAGTGACATAAAAACTTTGCCAGAAGGTGGCAGGGCATGATTTTAAGGTGCTCAGTTATGTTTCATCTACCTGCTCCCCCCACCCCTGTTCCCTGGCCCACTCTTAGAACTTGGCTGTCCCAACTCTATTCCTTGGGACCAATCTCAGGCTCTTCTACAGGCTCCCTGAGCAATTGCAACCCCCAGTCTAGGCTTTAGTTTACATCTTTGCAGCCACTTAGTCCTCAGTTCATGTCTACCCAAGAATGCACCTTTCAGCTCCACACCAGACTACTTGCTGTCTTCACTAGGATGTCTTTCAGCGATATCTCAACAGGGAATTCCCTGGTGGTCCAATGGTTAGGACTCCACGCTTCCACTGCTGGGGGACCTGGGTGACCCGCATTCTTATAGCTTGCCTCAGGTGGTTCTTGGTGGTTTGCAAAATCTTGCTGTTTTTTATCCTCCATGCATTTTCTTTTAATTCTTTCTTCTACTGCCTCTTTTCTACCATTTCTTTGTCTTTTTTGTTTGAAGTATTCAGAAATTACCAGCCAGAAACAGCCAGTTCCCCCTGGTTGGGGAACTAAAATATCGCAAGCCACACAGCCGGAAAAAAAAAAAAAAAAAAAGACATCTCAGCATCTAAAACAATCTTTATCCCCAAACCTTGTCTCCTATTTTGCCTATATAAGCAAATGGCACCACTCCATCTAGTTATCAAAGCTATAAAACCTACGAATCATCACCCTTGATTTCCACAAACTCACCCAATCATTACCAAGTCCTGTACCTCCTTTATCTTTTGATTCTATTCACTTTCCTCTATTCCCTCTGCCACTACCTTAATTAAGACCAGCCATCATTTCCTCTCACCAAAGGAGCTTCCCTGCCTACAGCCTTGTTACCTTTTGAACCAGCAGTCTTGAGCAAGCAGATCTGATTTGATCCTTTTGTTGCCCCGAATCAAACCTTTTAGTGGTATCCACCGACATCAGACAGTCAAATTCATTCACCTGGCTTCCCAGGTTCTGGAGGACTGGCCTCCCCTTACTTCTCAAGCACATCCCTCCAGTCCCTTGTCCTGCTCTATACTTTAGTCAAACTGCCACCTTCTCATCTCAAGCTTGTGCACATCTGTGTCCCTGTCTAGGACCCCTTTAACAGCTAATGCCTCTTAACCTTTGGGACCCAGATGAGATGGAGACTTTCTCCGTAAATCTTTTATGTAAGGTGGCTCTCCTACACCAGCATACTGCGTTTCCCCAGGATAAAGACCTGTCTGCTTTTCTGCATTCTTAAGGTTGTTAGATCTGTGAGGGGAGAGGTGGTCTTATTTACCCCATCATTTTTTTTAGCACCTCGAATGGCAGATATTTTAAAAGTTCTAAAAAATGTAACTTTCAGCTTTTCTGATTAGAAACCTGCAGTTAACACGTAGGAACACTCTGCTCTTAAGAAGACCCACTCCTGAAAAAACAGCCTTAGGTGCTCTCTAATTAGGCAGAACACTTGCTCAGTAACCTTCATTTACATTAGCTGACCTAATTAGACATTTAAAAAATGCCAGAGTGCCCTCTTAATCCAACAGTCCCTGGTGGCCCTGACCCGCATTCTTCTAGCTTGCCTCAGGTTCTTCTTGGTGGTTTGCAAAATCTTGCTGTTTTTTATCCTCCATGCATTTTCTTTTAATTCTTTCTTCTACTGCCTCTTTTCTACCATTTCTTTGTCTTTTTTGTTTGAAGTATTCAGAAATTACCAGCCAGAAACAGTGTTTCTTCTTAAAAAACTAACCAAATAGCTAACAACAGGTATATTCTTTATCTCTTCATAGCTCAAGTTTCTACTGTACAGCCTACTTTATTTTTAAAGACTTCTGGATTCTGAGATTTCCGGATGCCTACGGGCTGTTCCTGGATGACACACGTGTCGCCAGTCTACTTCAACAGCCACGAAGGAGGGGGTCAGGAAAGTTCTTACTCCGTAGCCGGCAAGATCTGCTCAGGTTAGCTGCTTGCAAATATTTCCAGAAATAAAGTTTCAATAATCACATTTGCAAGAAAGGTGTCAAATAAGAATTAGGATATTTGAAACTCAGAAACCACAGAGCAAATATAAAATGGTTGCTAGTCTTAAGCCAAGCCAAAAGTCAATTTAAGTTAGGCGCAGGTAGCTCATTCTGCTAATAGTATTGCTTCCTGTGGAGGAGAAGGAAAGGCCCCCAGAGGCCATGGCAGCTTGACACAGAACAGCAGAGCAGAGACAGGAAGAGGAACTGGCAGCAAAGAAGGGTGAAGCCACTGGCACTGGGCATTTGTAGGTATAGGTGATTTAAGTCAATTTTCAAAGCCAGAGGATGCTGGAAAGACCCCGATTGAAAATGTCTGATGGGTTAAACTGTGAAGTAGTAAACAAAAAGGAGTATGCCGTGTTGAAACCTAACTCTAAAAATGAACAAATCTATACAGTCTTATCTTTTGAATAATGTCACTAGCAAACATGATGTGTAATCTTTTAAAAGTGCCAAAAGTATCAGTTAAAGGATTAAAAAAAAATCTATATTCTGACAGGTATATAATTTAAGATCCATGACACATAAAATCACAATCCCCGTGTAATTTAGTCTCCCTATATAGCTAGGAGCCCCCCCCCAAATCCCTTTAAAATGTATTTTGCCCAAATCCCATGTGTTTAAAAAAATCCCTTAATTTGAAACTTCTTTTGGATAATGTTTGAACTACTCAAACATTAGGAGTAATAAACACCTTCAATTCTTAACATGTATCAACGAAGTGCTATTGTTTTTCATCTCCAGTAGTGCATTTTTTGTCAAGAAATTTATTAACCTTTACAAACACTATTTTCACTCAATCATTCATAAAAAATGATTTCTGAGTAAATCTGTAATAAAACCATATAATGTTCATCAATGCATTCAATAAGACCAGTTTCATCCATGGAACATAATAAACCACTTTAAAACAGCAGTTTTCATTCACGTCATGTAAGGCTGTCAAATTAAAAGTATTCCTTATAATGGGTTGTTACCCAAGAAATCCATTTCACTTCATGTAAGACTGATGGATAGATCCTCTAAGAGTAGAATCTGAAAGTAGACTTCACCTCTTTGGTCACCTTTTCAGTCTCTCTTTCAAACAAGTTTCACAACAGGAAAATATTTGTGAGCAGAGAAATCAAACTCAGGAGGAACCTGTAAAGAAAACAAAGTCAATTTATGTATCTTATACATATTCAGACAGTAAACAAAATAAAGACTATTATAATTTTAGAGTTTCTCATGTTTTTAGAGACAAGGCAGCACAAAAGAGATTTAAAACAAAATGATGTAGCTTATCTCTGGATTTATGAAGCTCATTAGAAAACATGCTGAGCAGCGGTTTTCTAACTTCAGAGAATAGTTAACAAAGGAAAATGGACTTAAATTACAGGAAACGGTCATGGGCCAGCAATTTTTTTTTTAGTTCCAGGGTCGCTGATACTCCTGAGCAATGAAATGAATCACTGCTAAAGCAGAGCAGGAGATAAGAGAGATCATAGCAAAGTAATGGGAGTACACAAACAGACGTTATGCATATAATGGGCAAATGCCACCGAAAATGCCTCGGTGGTTGGCCTCTTCTGCACCGAATGTTGATACAGCACTAATGATACAAAAGCATTACCGATGGAAGCTAACAGAATCTTCCATGTCCTGAGCCATTAAAGGCTCTAATTATTGAAGCATTCACTTTTCTAAAGGCAGATGACTTTTTAAATAACTCGCCCATAAATTTGTTTACACACATTTTCTTTGATTACCTTAAGTCATTCAGTAATTTACATGGAAGCAAAGACTTTAGAGATTTTAAGTCAACAAAATCTTTAAGTTTCAAGGAAAAACAGCAAGCTCTGATCTATTTTCTGCCACTGAATCTCTTTTAGAATAGTTTTTATGAGTGTTTTGACTTTTTGGTAATATTTATTCATCTTACTGAAAAAAAAATGAAGTTTTACAATAAATTAAGACCATTTATTTTCCCTACAATATACTTACCTTAGATTCCTTTTTGTGTCCTCCTGCCAATAACTTCACAACCACAAAGTTGGGTTTGGCAACCTTTAAAATTCTATTGACCTAAACAATGAGCAACATTAAGCTATCAAAACATAAAATTCATAGTCAAAATGTATTTATTTATAGATAATAAGAGGAAATTGGCACAATGTACGTGTTGCTATTTTATTAAAATAAAATATTTTATTAAAAGGCAATTTAAAAACATGAACACCATCATACGTCTTTTAGTAACACAGAACTCTAGTAGTCAACCATGAAGACTTGAAAGGGCTACTGTATCTCTTTTTCATTAAAATGAAAGATATTACACTGCAAAGTCTTACAAAGACAATACAATGTAGTGTTTGGGGCATGGACTCTGAAGTTAAGCTGTCCGTTTTCAAATTCCAGCTTTGCCACTAACTAGCTATGAAACCTCTGGAAGTTTTCTAACCTCTCTCTTCCTTAGTTTCTTCATCTGTAAAAATAGGGATAATAATTTACCTTTCCCACAAAGACTTGTTCTGAGGATTAAGTGAGTTAATATATATTATGAGCTGAGACCCACACCTGGCAGGTAATAAGTGTCCTTTAAGTGTTAACTGTTACTTCTGACAACCATTTGTCTAAAAGACTTCTCCTGAACACATGAATAACAATGGAATGAAATATTCACTTCTCTTAAGAGGAAGTAATGGGCAACTTGAAGGAAAACAAGTTCCCATTGCCCTCTTAGTGACCTCACTTGACACGTCACCACGAGTTCAGGAACTGCTTCTCCTCAGCTCCAGATCACACATCCACTTACCTACATGACTACTCCATTTGGACATCCAAAAGCCATGTCCAAAACTGAGCTCCAGACCTTCCCAGCCCTGCCTCCCCCATGCTCCAGCCTGCAGTCTTCCCTACATGACTCAATCTACCCTGGTGGTGCTCAGGCCAAAAACCTCAAAACCATCCTTGACTCTTTTTCTCTTACCCCACATCCAATCCATCACCATCAATCAATCCCATTGACTAGGCCTTAAAATTCACAAGAGGACGCAATCACTTCTGATCCACTAGCACCACCACCTTTCAACTGGATCATAGCTATGGCCTCTAACTGGCTCTCCTGCTTCCACCCTTGGTCCCACCACAGTCTATTTTCAGCACAGTGGCCAGAGTGATCCTTTAGGACAAAAATCAGATCTGGTCACATCTCCGCTCAAAACTCTCCAACAGCTCACCCCCTTGTTCACCTCACTCCAACACAAAGCCCTTGGCGGGCTTCTCTGGTGGCGCAGTGGTTGAGAGTCTGCCTGCCGATGCAGGGGACACAGGTTCGTGCCCCGGTCCGGGAAGATCCCACGTGCCGCGGAGCGGCTGGGCCCGTGAGCCATGGCCGCTGAGCCTGTGCTCCACAACAGTGAGAGGCCCGTGTACCGCCAAAAAAAAAAAAAGCCCTTGGCTGTTCTTCAAATACAACAGGGCACACTCCTACCTCTGCACCTTTACACATAGTGGATCCCTCTGCCTAGAAGGCTCCATCCCCAGAGGGCCACGTGACTTGCTTCTTCACCTTCTTCCAGGACTTGCTCAGTGGCCAACTTATTTAAAAATGTCTAATCCCCTCCACCTGCCTCCTTGTAGCATTCACTATCCCTGTTCCCAGCTTGATCTTTCTTCATAGTACTTATGATCTTCTAATACACTATATAACATTTATTTATTTACTGTTTGCCTCCCCTGCCCCCAGGAGGGCCCAGATTTCTGTGTTTTTTCCCTGCTGGAACCTACCAGAGTGCTTAGGACCTAGTAGGCACTCAACAATATTTGTTGAGTTAAATAAATGAAGTCCACTAAAAGAAATATTCCATCTATTATAGGCACCTTCCTCTAATTTTTATACTCCCCTCTTTTATTTTCTTTCATTATGTGACTATATATGATTTTTTTAAAAAGTCATCCCTCTCCTACCCCTCTTCCCTAAGGCACTTAGCAACCCTCCTAAGAAGCAAACACTGTTATTAATTCTTATGTATCTTTCCAGAGATATGTTATATTCATATAATATTGCCACACATACATGTAGTCTTCCTTTCTTCCCCTTGACTGAAAGGGCAGCATACTATACATACAGATTTTAAGCTTGCTTTTTAAACTTCTTATATTCTGAAGAACATTCCATTACAGTAAATAAATATCTTCCTTGTCCTTTTTAGGGCTGCACGGTACTCTACTGCATGATGAAAAGGCATGTAACAGTTCCCTCTGATGGACACTAAAGTTTCCTCATTTTTTTACTATTACAAATCCTGCTGTAATAAATACTCTTGTATATTCATCATTTCCCACATGTGCACATGTATCTATAAGATAAATCCCAAGAAGGAGAATTTCTGGGCCTAAGGACATGTGATTTTTGACAGATTGCTAAATACCCTTCCATGGAGGCTGTACCAAGATATACTCCACAAAATGGTCTGTGTTACAGGTAACTCTCATTTACAGAATAAATGCATTTCAATAAAATTAGGTATAAATTATGAAACTAACAAAAGGCTGAAACAGTATTTTATATTTTACAAGTTCTAAACTCTGTAGAATGATACTCAAAATAGTCTTCATTTTAAATGGTCAAGTGGAATACAGTTATTTTTACTTCCTGTGATAATTGACCAGATCACCTTTTAGACTTAAGATTTATATAATTATATTTTAATACAGTAAACTATAAATCAAAAATTTTAAATCTTAACATAACTGAACTGTGCATCAATCTGGATCTTATTTCTATTCTTTCTGCTTACTTTATGGTTCTAAGTCTTCATTTCTCTTTGCATTGATTTCTAAATGTACACAAAGGAGATATTTACATCACTTCTTTCATCAAATAATTTTAAGTCTGACAAGGTTAGGTTAGCAAAGCTTTTTGAAATCCTTAGCAGGAACACTGACAGGCTTCATTTATTAATACTGTAAGGTTCATTTTATAATTAAACTGACATCCAGTAGTAAGATAGGTACTTCCTGCCAAGCTTTTCCTCTAGAATTACTGTGACTGCAGTCTTACCTCATGGTCTGGGTTTGGGATATTTTCCAATATCATTTTTGCCTGCTGAAAGTGCTTACTAGCTGCCACATACAGTTCGGGAGACTGAGGAGGAGGGCTATATTTATTGAGGTCAGACATTTCCTAAAAAAAAGAAATACTATTATTTAAAACATGCTTAATATGAAAAAACTCTAAAATACCTTTTTTTAATTAAAGAATTCTACATTTATTATCCATTCACATACAGACACTAAAGCAAACACTTGGCATGTCCCTATTTTTTTTTTTTTTTTTTTTTTTTTGTGGTCCACGGGCCTCTATCTGTTGTAGCCTCTCCCGTTGATGAGCACAGGCTCTGGACGCGCAAGCTCAGCAGCCATGGCTCATGGGCCCAGCCGCTCTGCGGCATGTGAGATCTTCCCGGACCGGGGCACGAACCCGTGTCCCCTGCATCGGCAGGTGGACTCTCAACCACTGTGCCAACAGGGAAGCCCCCTATTCAATTTTCAACCTTCATATACCACACCTCATATTATTCTCATATTTAAATAACTGTTAATGTGATGAGTATATCCAAAATCAAATAATTTTCCTACTATTTAAAACTGCTATTTTATTACTTTATCCCATTGATCCAATACTAGTTTGACTTGACTATTTTAACAAAATGGCTAGGTACGAACAGCCCATATCCAAGGAGGTCTAAGACTAACTATTTTACAATTATTTTAAGGAGCAGGTTCACCTTGAACTGCAGATAGTGCACTGGCGGTGGTGTCATTACACTGTTGAATGGAGCAAATCTGTGCTCGTATCGAACTTGTTCACTATCGAGCTCAAACTTGGGTTTTCGTACTTTGCCATCCATGTCAAATGCTACCATGGTCTACAGTGAAAAAAGAGAGAAAAACAGATGGTATTAATATGAAAATGTGAACATCCTCATTAATACAGAATAGAAAACAAGAAACAGCTGTTTACACATAGTTAATCAAAAAAAGGCTCAGAAATCAGAAACAGGGAGAGAAAAACTGACTTTAGTATTCATTTTGATATCCTGAGCCACCTTTTATACAAAAAATGTTCAAGTTCCAATGTCTAATATATTACTAATTTTCCTAGTGAAATGATGCCACATGCACATTATTCTTCCTAATGCTTTTATAATAGCTTTGAAACCTTCAAGTAAAAGCTCCTGAAGAAAAAGCAGAATATAATTTTTATAAGAAAAGCATTGGTCCTGTTTTTCACACAGAAGTCCATATTGTTTTATGTATTTTAATATAAGTTGCCTTAAATAATTTCTTGAACTGCCAAGCACAACTTAAGAGTTACTAACTCCTGAAAATGGCTGCTTTGCTTAAGCCATTTACTGTGGAGCTTGCCCCATTCCTAATACACTTCTAAAAAAAATCCAGACCCCATCTCTTCTAAGAAACCTTTCCTGATCATCAATCAGAAGTAAACTCTTCCTTCTCTTAGTACCTATGCCACATATATGTCACCTGGCCTGTCATTAACTAGGCACGTGACACAAGGATCACATCTGATTAGACTTGGTATGCTGCAATGTAGCCAGTACAAGATATCTGACACATGACAAGGGTTCAATATTTGTTAAACAAATTAGTAAACCACTAGACTTTGAAAAAAGGTAATTTTCAAGCAGATAGTAAAAATAAAGGTGAAATTAGAACCTGGAAAGAATCACAGAAGAGGGTTCATTTTATTGGGTTGGCCAAAAAGTGCCTTCGGTTTTCAAGAAAAAATAAAAGACACATTTTTCATTTTCACCAAGAACTACATTGAACAACATATTCACCCTTTCTGTTCCACTACCTTCTGCATTTTTCAGGCAACTTCATAATTCCATCTTCCCAAAACTTTTTATCTTTTTGAGCAAAGAACTGTTCCAGGTGCCTTTCATAGTCTTCCAGGGAATTGAAATTTTTTCCATTAATAGAATTTTGTAAAGACCGAAATAAATAGAAATCCGAAGGTGCAATGTCTGGTGAATACGGTGGATGAATCAGAACTTCCCAACCAAGCTGTAACAGTTTTTGCCTGATCATCAAAGAAACAGGCAGTCTTGCGTTATCCTGATGGAAGATGATGCGTTTTCTGTTGAACTAATTCTGGATGCATTTTGTCGAGTGCTGCTTTCAGTTGGTCTAACTGGGAGCAGTACTTGTTGAAATTAATCGTTTGGTTTTCCCGAAGGAGCTCATAATAGAGGACTCCCTTCCAATCCCACCAAATACACAACATCACCTTCTTTGGATGAAGACCAGCCTTTGGTGTGGTTGGTGATGGTTCATTTCACTTGCCCCACAATCTCTTCCGTTCCACATTATTGTACAGTATCCACTCCTCACTGTCCGTCACCATTTGTTTTAAAAACGGAACGTTTTCATTACGTTTAACAGAGAATCCCATGCACAAATACGGTCAAGAAGGTTTTTTTTCGCTAAACTTGTATGGAACCCAAACATCAAAGCGATTCATATAACCAAGCTGCTGCAAATGATTTTCAGCGCTTGATTTGGCTATTTTGAGTATGTTGTCTATCTCCCGCATGGTATAACGTTGATTGTTCTCAATTAATGTCTCAATTTGATCGCTATCAACTCCAACTGGTCTACCCGACCATGGAGCATCGTTTTGTCCGTCACCATTTGTTTTAAAAACGGAACGTTTTCATTACGTTTAACAGAGAATCCCATGCACAAATACGGTCAAGAAGGTTTTTTTTCGCTAAACTTGTATGGAACCCAAACATCAAAGCGATTCATATAACCAAGCTGCTGCAAATGATTTTCAGCGCTTGATTTGGCTATTTTGAGTATGTTGTCTATCTCCCGCATGGTATAACGTTGATTGTTCTCAATTAATGTCTCAATTTGATCGCTATCAACTCCAACTGGTCTACCCAACCATGGAGCATCGTTCAGCGAGAAATCTCCAGCACAAAACTTCGCAAACCACTTCTGACACGTTCGATCAGTCACAGCACCTTCTCCACACACTGCACAAATCTTTTTTTGCGTTTCGATTGTGTTTTTACCTTTCTTGAAATAATAAAGCATAATATACCAAAAATGTTGCTTTTCTTCCATTTCAATATTAAAATGGCTACACAAAAATTCACCAATTTTGATGTCTTTTTTTAAATGCACACTGAATATGACAGCTGTCACATACAATCTAACAAAATTGTTTCGAATGAAGTTAAAGACAACTAAGTGCTACCAGAGCCATCTTACAGAAAAAAACGGAACGAACTTTTTGGCCAACCCAAGAATTAAACAATGTAATAGCAATGTAGCAACTTACTTTAAACATTCCAGCACACATGTTCTGATACGCCTGGCTCATTGTGATCTCTCGGCTCAGTGGGCGAACTGTAATTAGAAAGAAAATCATCCAAACTCTTTCCCCCTTCCTCTTGCATTACTGCAGGAGAAATCTAAATTTAAAAAAAAACCTTCCTTCTACCTTGTTTACTAAATTAAAATTTCAAACAGTTTGTTCCTACAGGCTAAATTTTATTTTATGGCCCAAATCTACAAACAATAAAATATAGCAGAAAGTTTAAACAATAACTGTGTTCCCAAATAGTTAATACCACAAGATTTTAGTATGAATTAATTGTAATTTCTTCTCAGGTCACAATACAGGGACTTCTTTTATAGGAAAGCCACGCATACAAGTCATTTAATGACCCACCCAAAGTGTTGAAATCTGAAGGGAACACAAAGCACTATTTTGTAACAATTGTAGCCTATCTGTACCCTCCCATGAGTGATTAACAGGGGAGTCCCTCTGAAACATTTCTTTCTCCTCATGGTCCTTGGGCAGTATGCTGAAGTGCTCTGTGATCATCCTTCTGTGCTGACTGTAACAGCACAACTCGATTTCCTTCCTTCCTGAGCTGTCAGCCTTCTGTCAAAAGAGTATCAAAAGTCTCCTGCTGTCTTGTTCCTTAACCTATCTTATTCCATGTGGCTACTTCTTCTTGTCCTAAGGTCCTCTGACACATGAAATAGCAAAGCAGTAAAAGAAAAGCAAGAAAAGGAACCAAAAGGTTTGTACCAATATTGTGACTCAGTTTCTACCCTTACACCTTCTTAAGAGAAGATGGGTGAGAATTAAAATATAATGACTAATTCACCCATTAAAATGCACAGGTAGCTCACTCCAATGTTACTTATTTCTTTTTTTTTAATTTTTATTTTTTTTATACTTATTGCTTAAGTTTAAAAATAATTCAGTCTCATGCAGCTCAATATTAAAAAAAAGAAACAACCCAATCAAAAAATGGGCAGAAGACCTAAATAGACATTTCTCCAAAGAAGACATACAGATGGCCAAGAGGCACATGATAAGCTGCTCAACATCACTAATTATTAGAAAAATGCAAGTCAAAACTACAATGAGGTATCACCTCACACCAGTTAGAATGGGCATCATCAGAAAATCTACAAACAACAAATGTTGGAGAGGGTGTGGAGAAAAGGGAACCCTCTTGCACTCTTGGTGGGAATGTAAATTGATACAGCCACTATGTACAACAGTATGCAGGTTCCTTAAAAAACTAAAAATAGAATTACCATATGACCCAGCAATCCCACTACTGGGTATATACCCAGAGAAAACCATAATTCAAAAAGACATATGCACCCCAATGTTCATTGCAGCACTATTTACAATAGCCAGGTCATGGAAGCAACCTAAATGCCCATCGACAGATGAATGGATATAGAAGATGTGGTACATATATTCAATGGAATACTACTCGGCCATAAAAAGGAACAAAACTGGGTCATTTGCAGAGAAGTGGATGGACCTAGAGACTGTCATACAGAGTGAAGTAAGTCAGAAAGAGAAAAACAAATATTGTATATTAACACATATTTATGGAATCTAGAAAAAGGGTACAGATGAACCGGTTTGCAAGGCAGAAACATAGACACAGATGTAGAGAACAAACATATGGACACCAAGGGGAGAAACGGGGGGGTGGGGTGGGTAGGATGAACTGGGAGATTGGGATTGACATATATACACCAATATGTATAAAACAGATAACTAATACGGACCTGCTGCTGTATAAAAATAAATAAAATTCAAAAAAAATTCACAGCCCCTTTTTTTTTTTTTTTTTTTACCTTTCTTCTTTTTTTTTGTTTTTTTACTACTACGGCCTTTCTGCTGCTCTTCCATTATCCTTTCCTCTGCCATCTGAGAGCCATCGGCACGACTTAATGTTGACATCAACCATGCATAAAGGAATTCAGAGAGATACCTTAATGGAAAGAAAATGTTAGTTAATGGCAGATGTCTAAATGAGATAGCTTGGTCAACACAAGTACTAGTATTAATAAAGAGATATTTTTTATAATGCTTTAGAAGTTTTTTTCAAAAACAAAATTATTCAATTAGATAATTGACAGATCTTACAAGAAATGGGCATTACAAATGATTAACTCTCCCTTGTTGCCACACAATGCAGAAAATTTTGTTTAATTTCCTACAATGATATGAGTTTTACAACTTTTCTAAAGATTTCTGGTGGGGAGGGACAAATTAGTGGTATGGGATTAACAGATACAAACTACTATATATAAAGTAAGATAAGCAACAAGGATTTACTACATAGCACAGGGAATTATACTCATTATCTTTTAATAACCTATAATGGAACAGAATCTGCAAAAGTACTGAATCATTTTGCTGTACACCAGAAACTAACACGATATTGTAAATCAACTATACTTCAATTAAAAAGAGACTTCTTGATAATTATGTATATATATGTAAATCAAATGAATGGCCATTCAATTGTTTTTACTGTATCAATATAGGTCACATTTCTCCAAAACCTATTAAGTAAATGTCTTATTTTGTTATTAACTACAAAAGGAAACAAATACAGAAAAAATAAAAAATTATAAACATGCTAGCATACAATTTACTTGAGTTTATTCAATAAGGAAATGTGACACAGATTATTCCACCAGATACTAAATTTTCATAAGTTTAAACTAACGAACAATACTTTCTCTTAAGCCAGAAAAGCAGTTTAAATCTAGGATATGAATATATATTCTTTAAATAAAATTGAGGACCACTACTACATTAATGAAAATCAAAGATTTATAAGAAATTTTATTATGATCAAGTTTGAGTGTATGACACCTATTCCCCCAATTTTTCAAACAGTTATAAGGCAGGTTATAATATTAAAACACATTAAAAAAAAACATAAAAAAAGAACATTTTAAAGCAAAACAAGGGAATTCCCTGGCAGTCCAGTGGTTAGGACCTGGCGCATTCACTGCAGTGGCCCAGGTTCAATCCCTGGTCAGGGACTAAGATCTGCAAGTCATGTGGCACGGGAAAAAAACAAAAACGAAAACAAATGAAATGATACACCTGGAATGACTCAGATACTGTATCTTAAAGCTAAACTGAGCACTACACTTCCTGGCAGTTAATTATATTTTAAAGTATATAATTTCACATGGAGAGAAAATCATTCCTGGCAATGAATTTAAGAAAAGCATTCAATGTAGTATACTTTTATAGGATACAAATGAATTTTTTCCCCCATCACACTACAAAATGAGGGTTTGTAACCTCTCTTAACTCAATAAGAAGACTTTTTTTCTTCTTTTATTTTTTTCTGCCGTGCCATGCAGCATGTGGGACCTTAGTTCCCTGACCAGGGATCGAAGGCACTGCCCCCTGCAATGGAAGCGCAGAGTCTTAACCACTGGACCACCAGGGAAGTCCTGAGAAGATTTCTATAGGGAACTAATGATACCTTTTACCTTTTAACTATCTAACAGAAGGACAGACGAGTAAAGGGGATAGCTGGCACAATTCAGGACTTTCCTTTCAAATATCAGATATTTCAATGAGCTTTTATTAAAGTGCTTTATCAAAATTAATACACAATTATATCTAAGGAGAGTTATAATTATATCTAATTATATCTAAGGAGAGTCAGTGTGCTAATATTCTATACCAATTCTCAGTTGTGATCTCAGGACCAGCAGCAGTCTTAACCAGGAAAGCAGTTAGAAATGCAAATGGTTCGGTGGGTCCCACCCTAGACCTAGTAAACCAGGAACTCTAGGAACAGAGCCCCAGCAAGTTGCTTTCCAAGTGATTATGATGCATGCTAAATTTAAGAATCACTGTTTTCTACTGATTTTAGAAGGGTCCACATGCTTTAGGAATCACATTCATGAAGAAGAACAACGTGTATATATACCTTGTGAAAATATTGGAGCCCAATCTGTAATTTTGAAACTAAAAAGCAGTTAAAACTAACATGAAAGTAGACCAGAAGGGTACTTACAAGCAGAACTAAAATTTCTTTTTTTAACAAGAGAAGAAATGAATCTGCTCAAGTATTCAGGTAAATTTCTAATGGAGTATTTATCTGAATATCATATGCCAATCCATTGTGCAAAAAAACATGTAAGAATTGTGTCCTGAGAAATCAAGAGCACAAAAGCTTCCAATTAGCTGCCTCAAACCACAATACTTGAGCATGTTCCCCTATAAAATGCCTCGTTTGAATAGGGGTGTCTAGTATGAATTAATAATAAAAAAATCCCAAGTAGCTATAACAACACCTGTTGGTAAGAGTTGTTATCTGTTTTTCATAACCAAGAATTACCTGTTAAGAGCCCTAGCAGCCATGACCACAAAACCATGTTAACAGCGTAGAATATAATGACTTTCCTGCCTCCACCAGCAGTGACTCCAGGGAATATACAATATCTTAAATACCAACTTAAATAATTTAAATATGAATTAAAAAGATGAACTAAGATCTAATTAGTTATATTAGGTATATCTTAGATATATTAAGATCTAATATATTAAACTTAGCTGTTTGTGATTGGCAATAATAGGTCATTACTATTTTAAAATTACCACAACTAAATTACCATACTTTACTAGACTAAGAAAAAGATGCAAGATAACTGAATTCATTAGCTCTCAATTTTCTTATTTTATTTCTGTGACAGCTATTTCACACCTAAAATATTCTCAAGCATCCTCTTACTACGTTTATCTCATCTCCAACTGAAAGCAAAGAACTACTCTGCTGAAGATCACCTATTATCAACTCCTTCAAAGCTCCTGAGACAAATCCTCAGGGCCATAGTTTGCCAAGTTATACTCCCAATGATAATCTTAGCCATAATTTCTTCTCAGAAGAAAGATCTGGTTCAAATTTTGAAACTTTAATTCAGTTAAGTACATTCCACAGCTAGTACATAGCATCACTGAAGTCAGTGCAAAATGTATGTTAATTTTTCTCTTTGGAAACAACAAAAGCTCGTCACTTAATCCATTTACTTTGAAGCCACTTTTATTAGTGAATTTTAAATAAATATTACAATGGCTAGAAAAAATATATTTGTACATTTTTATGACACTTAAGATGTTTAAGATGATCTAGCTCTAATTTTCAACAGATATTTTTCAATTGTCCCACAACTAAATTTCAAATACAGTAAATAAAAAAGTACCTTAAAGTTAACACTCTACTTTACAGATACTCTCTCAGATGTTACGTATCCCACCCACCACCAATTTTAACTCCAACTGCTCTCTTACCAATATATGTAATAGTACTCGTGCATGCTGTAGAGTTCCAATTCAAAGCCACTTAGAAGATACTGTATCATAATTCGAAGGTTATGGTAAAGGACCCAGGTACCTAAACAGGCCAAATGTTGCCTTTGGGGCTCCTGTTTCAGCAGCATAGTGTGAAGGGCTGCATCAACCTTCTCTGCCTATCACAACAAAACATCATAACATTAACTTTCTTTTTAACGTAATGAGAGAATTACAAAAACATACAGCTAAAAACAGCACATGAGCAGAAAATGTACATCTCACCACCTCAAGAATTCATACTTTCAAATGCACCTTTGGTTAGGTCTACATTCAAACTTCTCATTTCTCAAAGCATAACATTTATCTAAACATTTCCTAAATTAAAAAGATATCCATTTTATAGTACAAAAATAAAAATAACTGACATCATAACTCTAGTTATATTATTAATATGGTTCTGCTCACAAATTTACTTGAAGATTAATACATTTTTATTATAATGTAAACTTGCTCTAATTATAACTACAGCTCTACGCATATTTTACAATTCATCCCGATTATCAAAAAAAATAATTTAAGATGTTTCAAGGTTTGGATTATTGTTTTCTTTTGTTCTGTAAACCCTTTCTTTGGCATACATAACTGTTACATTTTAAGTCAATTCACCATATTGAAAAATTAAATAGCCAAATTACTGTTCCAAAGAATTGTTTTTGAAAATCTGGTCAAGGTATATGAATTGCTTAATTTTGGAAGGGAGGGCAACTTGTTGGCTCTTACCTCATCCTGCAAGGTGGCAAATTCCTCAAGAATATGACCAAGCTTATCTCTCTGTCGAGCCCTGTTATGTCCATGGATCTGAATGAGACTACAGAATGGCTACAATACACAAACAGTTTGTTAACCGTCAATATGAAATATGCTTATACTAAAGAAAATTAACATTCAAAAGTTAACAAGTTTTCAAAATCTTGTTTAAGGGAAAAAAATGTCTAGAAGAATCATGCTATGCATACTTTTTACATAGGTGTTTCTTTTTAAGAAACAATACTGGAATTTACCAATAGCTAGAGGAATGGCTGTTTATGAAACTTGTTTTCATATGGCAAAAATATCTTCCTTCAATCTTTAGATATTTTCCCACAAATTAAAAGGGACAGTTTCTTTTTTGCTTATGTCAAGCCAAAAGTCAATGTTCAAGGCTGACACTTCTCTGCTGCTTTAAATATACCAGAATGCCTAATAATTAGATAATGGCTAATACCTACAAACCCTGACTAAGGTTCTTTATTCCTATTCTTACCTACACAGTATTCTCATATAAAATATTGTAACATTTCATGAATCAGACAACAGACAGGATCAGAAGTTTGTTCTGATTTAAGAAGTATGCATTTTAAGATTCTTTAAGGATAATAATGTTTTACATTTGCATACTTTGACAGATATTATCTCATTTAATTGATAAACAGCCGATAAGAGGTATAGAGGCAGTATTAACGTTTCACTTTTTAAAGATTGAGAAGTTTACAGAAAAGTAAAGTGATCTGCC
Organism: Neophocaena asiaeorientalis asiaeorientalis; assembly: GCF_003031525.2. Taxonomy (NCBI): domain Eukaryota; kingdom Metazoa; phylum Chordata; class Mammalia; order Artiodactyla; family Phocoenidae; genus Neophocaena; species Neophocaena asiaeorientalis. Next base: position 5,565,243 of record NW_020174042.1, on the reverse strand, counting down.
TAATAACAATAAAATGTTAGTAATAAAAATAAAATCTGGTCTTTTATTAGTTTTCCTTTCATTAAACCATGCTGCCTTTATATCTATACAGATTATATACATATACATATATACACACACACACACACATATATATATTTAGTAACTGGAATTAGGCAAGAGAGAGCTGTCTATAAAGAGCTTATAATTAAATAAGAATGGTTTATAATTAATCACCTACAAGGTTTTTATTTTTCCAAATTATTTGAGATTTGAAAAAAGTTCATGCTCTCATCTAAAAGGGATAATTTTAATTTTACTATAATCCTGTTCTCATTAAGTCAGTACAAAGATAAGTGCCTGGGGATGTTACCCATATTCTTTGTTTATAAGGTCAAAAATAAATAAAGTTTTTGTGTCCATTAAAAAAAAAAAAACTGAACTCCTTTCTTCCCAGACGGAGGTCATAGCTTATTCTGTTTCTGTGGTCCCCAAAGGATACAGTGAAAGGGCATCAAAAGGTGCCCTCAGTATCTAACAACGTTCCAGGAAGACTACAGGTTATGAAGCTATCCACTTGAGTGTAAGAAGAGACAGAAATTTCCTACGAATTTCAGGGAAGATGAATAAGAAATGTCAGATGAAAAAATATAGCACAAATTAATGCTACTGAAGATACTGCACACCACGATTTTTAAGTGTCCACCATAATGATCCAAATTGTAGTTCTTACCCGAACACAGTGAGTAACAAAGGAATCAATACAGTCCTTAGCCTGGTGATTATTATATAGGCAGCACCTGTAAGATAATATAATATTCTTGTTATTAAAGTTAAACTATTTGGCCTACAAATAGAAGTGGTGATTATTGTAGGTGCTACCAACACATAGGGAAAGTGGGAAAATGAGAAAATGGAACCAAATACATTACTAAGTTGAAGACTGCTAACATTACAGTCTGGGAGGATCTGCTACCTGCCTGGCCCTGGAGGAAATACAGGGCTGAATAGTTGGAAAGATTTTTTTTTCTTTCCCTGAGGTGGGACTGACTGTAGCCTTTGCACCTAAGGAGATAGGAAAAAGTAAACACTTTTCCTGGTGCACTGAAAGGAGCTGACAACTTGCTACTCCTAAGTGTTTGCCATAACTGAGCAATGTGACCAGAACCTCAAAGATAAACAGTCATGTTCACGCAACAGATAATGATAAAGCATGCAGCAGCCAGGAGAAAGAAACGGCAGGACACCTGGAACAGGTGGCAGCAAAACAGAAGTGGAAGGCCACTTACTTTGGGCTTGAAGGCCCAAAGTAAGAAAATTACTTAAGATGACAAAAATAAAGCCCTTAAAAAAAAGACTTTCTGGATCTGAAAATTAGGATTTTCAAATTTAAAAATTTAGTAGGTGAAAGATGCTCATAGTAGCCTTGAAGATCTAGGGAACAACTTTTTTACAACACAGCAGAAGTAAGAGATAGATGTCATGAGGAATACAGGGGGGAAAATCTACAAGATAGAGTATATAAGGAGCTCTTAAAAAAAAAAAAAGAAACAGAAACAGATGAAGGTGAGGCAATAATTAAATAAATAATAAAATAGGAAAAATGATCTGATTTGAAGACTTGAGGCTTTAATGACTGATTTCCAGATAGGAATAGTTGAAAATCACACATGAACATTCTGGTAAAACTCTTGAACTCCTAAAATAAAGAGAAATCTACAGTCCTCCAGAAGAAAGTGTCAAGTCACTCACAAAGGAAAAAAAACATTGTAACATCTGTAACATTGGAATTTTTAAAACAGCAGGATAACATCAATAGGCTACCATGCAATGAACTTTCCTATATACACAGTTGATTCTTGGTATTTGTGATAGTTATGGTCTATAAACTTGCTGTGGACCCTGAACAGAGAATACTGAAACACTGCTGCTAGGGTAAAATACAGGGTTAGGTTCCTGCCAGCCTCTGGTCCCAACATTTTAATCAACTGATCAATGTATAACCTTGGTTTACCTGTATTTCTTTTTAAAGACACTATACGTAATGTACATTGTTAATTGATTAGCAATGAACTCACGCCTGAGCAAACCTTATCTAACACACATATAATCTCTCTGTAAGGCACACCACAGCCTTCTTGTGCCAGGAACACTAGACAGCACATCACTACACTTGGAGGCCATTAAACTACAAAATCACCAACAAAAAGCACAAAAACAGGGGTATCTAATAGAGTTTACAGTATAAGGCACAAGAAGACAGAGTTGCCTTGTTTGACCTCAGCGTTGGGCGACTTGAATATTTTGCCACTCTGCACATGTCCATGAATACAGCAGGAGCAGAGTGAATATTGGTTTGAGGGTTAACAAATACATTTTAGCAAGTAGGCAAATTAACAAATACAGAATCTGCAAGTAATGAGGATCAAACTGTAGTTAAATCTAAATGGGTAATGATAAGTGTGGAATCTAAGTGTTAAAGACTGTTAAATAGAAAAGACAAAATGCAAATTAAGAGGATGTAGACACTATTTCATATACGTCATATTGTCAAAAACTGAAGAGTCTGATAATGCCTAGACTATGGGGAAACTGGAATCCTTATACACTGTTGGCTGGCATACCAATTGGTTCAATTATTTTGGAAAGCAATTTGGCAAAACTAGTAAAGCTGAAGATGCACATGCCTATGATTGGCAATTAATTGTATTTTAAAGTATATAGTCTACGTGCAAAAGGAGACATAATTCAAAGATGTTCACTACAGCACTGATTTTAACAGTGATAAATTAGAAACAAGGTAAATTATCCAATTGTAGAGAAAAGCAAAATAAACTGCAGTACAGTTGAAGGACAGATTTTAACAAATAAAATAAATTTGCTGGATAAACTTGGCCAATTTCAAAATGCTAATGTTGAAGGGAAAAATCATGTGACAAAAGGATGTATATATAGTGTGACAAAATTTATGCAAAGTTTAAAAACATAAAATAAACTGATATTATTTATGGACACACATATTTGGGTAAAGTATACAAGCATTCATAAAAGTGAAACACATAAACTGTAACGTAGTGGTTACCTCTAGGACTAAAGTAAGAGAAAAGGATGAGGTGAGGGAGGAGGATTTGAAATTATAGTCAGCAGTTCTCAAAATGTGCCCTAGGTTCACCTGGTGGTGATGGTAGGGATGGCCCTTGAGATGCTTTTGGGGAGAACACAAGGTCAAAACTATTTTCATAATAACATTAAGATGTTATTTGCCTTTTGCTCTCATTCTCTCACAAGTGTACAGTTGGCTTTTCCAGAGGCTACATGGTGTGTAATATTACAACAGATTGAAAGTAGATGCAGGTTAAAATAATCCAGCTATCTTCTACTAAAACAGACATGAAAGAGATCTGCAAAAAGGTAAAACAATTCCACTTTTCTTACTAATTTTTCTTAAAAAGTTATTTTCCATAAAAATTTTGTTAATATGCAATTTATGAATGTTATGTATGTATATTAACATGTAATAGATTTACTGTTTTTCAAAAAGAATAAATATTTTTAAAGTATTGTTTTAATTTCTAAAATAGTAGGTATCAATAAACAGGACCCATATAAACAAAAGCTATTTGGGTCTTTAATATCTTTCAAGAATGAATTCATTAAAATTAGCCCACTCCTTGATACCTAAGCTCAGCCCTACTCTTGAGACCTTTCAGTTATTACTTACTGTCAGGAAGCTCCATCCCCTGATTTTGCATAGCTCACTCTCTGTTTATTTACATGTATCACCACTTCCAAGAGGCCTCCCATCTAAGAGAACCATCTTATCTTACCTTATCTTTCTATACATTACTATGACCTGACATTATATATTTGTCTACTGTTTAGTCTCTCTCACTGTAAGGCAAGCTCCTTGTCAGCAGGAGTGTCTTTTCTCCAGAACCCAGAAAGGTATCTGGCAATAGTAGATACTAATTTATTATATTTATTAAATAAGGGAATTAATAAAATTTATTAATTCATATTAACAATATATTTAGTATTTATAAAATTTTATCAATTTCCTTACCAGTAATGGAATTTATAAAAGCAAAATAAAAACTTTGCTTAAAATGGATGGCAGTACAGGTGTCTGTCAGTTCATACATCTGAATATATGATGTATTTAATCAAAGAAATTTAAAACTAATTTTTAATGATCTCTATTTGCAGATTACACGGTATTATATATTGAAAACCCTAAAGGTTCCACCAAAACTGTTAGAACTAATAAAGGAATCCAGTAAAGTTGTAGGATACAAACTCAATATAAAAAACTGTCACACTGAACTATTAGAAAGAGAAACTAAGAAAACAATCCCAATTACAATAGCATCAAACAGAGTAAAATACCTAGGAATAAATTTAACCAAGGAGGTGAAAGGTCTGTACACTGAAAATTGTAAGACATTAATGAAAGACACTGAAGAAGATACAAATAAATGGAAAGATATTCCAGGCACATGGATTGGAAGAATTAATATTGTTAAAATGTCCATACTACTTAAAGTGATCTACAGATTCAGTGTAATCCATATCAAAATTCAAATAGCATTTTTCACATTTTGATGTGACAAAAGATTAGGGAAAAAAATAAATCTGCAATGCCTATCACAGATAAAAGATTAACCTCTCATAATATACAAAGAGTTACCACAAATTTTCTGAAAAAAGTAAACCACTTAATAAAAGCCAATGGGCACAGACGAATGGATAAAGAAGTTGTGGTACATATATACAATGGAATATTACTCAACCATAAAAAGGAACGAAATTTGAGTCATTTGTTGAGATGTGGATGGACCTAGAGACTGTCATACAGAGTGAAGTCAGAAGGAGAAAAACAAATATCGTATATTAACGCATGTATGTGGAACCTAGAAAAATGGTACAGATGAACCAGTTTGCAGGGCAGAAGTTCAGACACAGATGTAGAGAACAAACGTGTGGACACCAAAGGGGGAACCGCAGTGGGTTGAGGATGGTGGTGTGCTGAATTGGGTGATTGGGATTGACATGTATACACTGATGTGTATGAAATTGATGACTAATAAGAACCTGCAGTATAAAAAAACAAAAAAACAACTAATACTAAACTTTCTTTGGGTTATTTGTATGGAAATATGTTAATATAAATGTTTCAGACATTACATGAAATTTCTAAAAATCTTATATGTTCTGGTATAATGTTATAAGTCATAATTCTAGTTATTACTTTAAAATGAATATCTCAGAAATAACTAAATTTCCTTGTCAATTGCATTATTATGAACTTTCATCAAATCTTTAACTGTGGTCATTTTTTTTTTTTTGCGGTACGCGGGCCTCTCACTGTTGTGGCCTCTCCTGTTGCGGAGCACAGGCTCCGGATGCGCAGGCTCAGCGGCCATGGCTCACGGGCCCAGCTGCTCCGCGGCATGTGGGATCCTCCCAGACCAGGCCAGGAACCCATGTCCCCTGCATCGGCAGGCCGACTCTCAACCACTGCGCCACCAGGGAAGCCCTAACTGTGGTCATTTTTAAGTCTTTTGTCATTTACAGACAGTTCTGGGTGTACTCTGATGCTTTTGCAAAAATGTTCCTCTAAAAGGGTTTCATCTGCAAGGAATTCACGGAAATGACTCTGACAAGTACAGGTTTCTGGTAACTGACTATACTGCTGAACTGAATGAATATGCATTTTCAGAACCCTAATGGAAAACTGATGAATTCACAAAAGTGCTAACAGAAGATCATGATGAAAAAAAAAATTAATTACATGGGACTGAGTGAACTGATGAGGATGATTATAATTTTTATGACTTTGTTTGAATTAAAAAAAAAATCCCACAAGGACTCAGAGGCAAAAAATACACAAGTCAATTTTCACTGCAAAGTAAAGGAGCTGTTACAGTGGAGGGTTACTGGACTGATTGTCAATATTATGACATAGTATGAGTGTGTTTCGTGTTTGGTAATTGCAATCATTGTTGCTTTTGTTGTGGTCGTCCATTTGCAATGCTTGGTGTCAGTTTATCTCTTGTAAAAATAAAATACAGTGTGTGTGTGTGTGTGTGTGTGTGTATGTGTGTAAAAAAAAATCCTACAGGAGTAGGAGAGGGGGAAGTCAGGGGAAAGGGAAACAAGTTGCATCTTGAAATACTTGAAGTGGTAGTTTATCAAGCAAAGGGAAGAGGTCTTCCATTTATTAGTGTGTGTGTGTGTGTGTGTGTGTGTATGTGTGTAAAAAAAAATCCTACAGGAGTAGGAGAGGGGGAAGTCAGGGGAAAGGGAAACAAGTTGCATCTTGAAATACTTGAAGTGGTAGTTTATCAAGCAAAGGGAAGAGGTCTTCCATTTATACTTTCTTATTTCAAAAACAAGAATACTTTAAAACTGGAAAACTTTTTGTAAACAGAAGAGAAAAAGACTATGTTCATTAGATCTTCTATTTAAAATGTTCTATAATACTATACTATTCCCTCAAAAAAAAAAGTCAATGGGCAAAGGATATAAACAAGCAATTTATATAACAATTCTAAATGTCCAATAAATATCATATTAAGTGCTAAAATTAAACTAACAATGAGATATCACTTCTCACTCAACATACTGGAAAAAATTAAAGAATGATAACCCCTACTGCTGGTCAGGATGCAGGGAAAGTGTACTCTCTTATACTGTTAATAGAAATATAAATTGTTGAAATCTTTCAGAATACAATCTGCTTATATTAAAATTAAAACTACACATGTCCTCCCACGCAGTAACCCCACCCTATAAAATACATTCATATTATGAAACATTTGGCATCCGTTAAAAAGAATTAACTAGGTACTCCGAAACATAAAATCATGATGTATTTCTGAATGGAAAAAAGATTAAAAGTTTTTATTTTAAAATTTATTTTAAAAAGCAATCCATAAAAAATAATTTAAAAGTTCCTGATAAAAACAAACTGTTTAATGTGATCCCAAATATATATAAAGTCACAGATGTGTGTGTCTTTATACACAAAGATATCCACGGTGATGGTCATCGAAATGTAGTTATCTCAGAGGTAAGATTTCGGCTGATTTTCACTGTTTTCCACATACTTTTCTACCATGTTTAAATTTTCAAGTGTGGCCATGTATTATTTATATAATCAACTTCTGTTTCTTGTTTTAAATCAACTTACTTTACCCCTGCTTTCCTTCCCCTATTAAATCAGCTTCCTGTTAAATTTTACTACTGAAATGTTTCTCAAACCTGTCTCCTCCTTTATATTCCCAGAGTTTAATCCTTCCTCATCTCTCACCTGTACAACGGAATTAGCCTAGCTAAACATTTTGCCTCCATTAATTACTACCAATTTGCCTCCAATTAAAAAATACATATTTTACTATGCCAATTCCCTCCTAAAAACTCAATCAGTTCTTCACTGACCATAAAATAAAGACCAAACTTTACCAAACGATTCAAAACTTTCTGGACTCTAACCCCAAACTATCCTAACCGTTCAACTTTTATTTCTTTGTTTATTCATTCATTCAACAAAGTGTGCTTACTGTGTGACAGACACTGTTCCAGCACCTACTACACAACAGTGAACAAACAGCCAAAACTATAGGCGCTGACCTTGTGGAATTTATATAGTTCTATATATATGGGGGGTGGAAATAAACAAACATAATGAAGAATTATACAGGCTCTTATAGAAGTAATCATAATGAACAAGCAAATTATATAGTGCAATATGATTTATAATAAATATGTATTTTGTCATTCAGATATATATTTCTCAGATATATTTGGGTCTTCATCACAGTTCCTGGCTCACAGCTACTGAAACTCTTGGAATTTCCTAAGGGTTGAGAGTGATAAAGGTGTCTTTCCTTATGTTAATGAGGTGATTGGAGTGCACCTAAGAATGGGGACTGGTTACCAGAACCTTGTGATTAGAGGCTTGGAACTTTTGGTCCCACTCCCTGATTTCTGGAAGGGGAGAGGGGCTTGAGGTTCAATCAATCACCACTCACCAATGATTTAGTAATCATGCCTATCTAATGAAACCTCCATAAAAACCAGAAAAGGAAAGCTTTGGGGCCCTTTTCCAAGAGCTTCCACATTGGGGAACATGCTTCCATGTGCCACCATTCAGACTCTATGCATCTCTTCATCTGTATCCTTTAACATCTTTTTATAATAAATTGGTAATCTAGTGAGCAAATGGCTTTTCCTGAGCTGAGTCATTTTAGCAAATTAACTGTACCAGAGGAGGGGTTGGTCAGAACCTCTAATTTGTAGCCAGTCGGTCAGTCAGAAGCACAAGTAACAACCTGGGAAGTAGAGGGTGGTCTTATGGGACCAAGCCCTTTACCTATGGAATCTGATTCTATCTCCAGGTAGACAAGTGTCAGAATTGAGTTGAATTCTTGGGCACCCTGCTGGCATCTGAGAATTACTTGTTGTAGGGAAGCCTACACACACACACACACACACACACACACACACACACAAGCACGCATGCACGCACACTGGGCTTGGGTCTGGGAACCCCTCTACATATAGTATGTAAGAGGATAATTGTTACAAGAGAGAGAAATGGAGTGCTGGGCAGGTTGGGAGAATGGGGAAGGTTTATACTTTTTAAATTGACTGATCAGGGCAGCCCTCACTGAGGTGACACTGAATAGACTTAAGGCAGTGAGAGAGTCAACCTGGGGAGTTTTGAGGAAAATACCCTCTACCCCAGATTGTATGTGAACGCTGTAAGGTGAGAGAGGGACAGTTAAGTTACAAGAATAGCAAGGAGGCCAGTGTGGCTGAAGCAAAGAAGGTGAGGGGACAATGGTAAGAGATGAGGTCAGAGAGGCACCAAGACAGGGGTCTAACCCAGAGCACATGGGGCCTCATGGGTTCAACAATAAGGACTTTGGCCTTTACTGTCAATGAAACTGGAAATGTAACCAACACTGAGGATGCCTCCCAGCGGCAGTTATTAACTGACAGATATGTAAATTCTCAGGTTCCCTTGTCCCTGACAGGACAACTGTGAGGTATAATCCACACAAGTCTCCAGGGCTCCCTGACAGGACCAAACCAAAGTTACCAACTGTGAAGCACACCTTCAAGTGGCTTTCTTCCTTCTTATGTCCCACCTGCCTGCAACCCTGCAAGTTTTCCTGGAATTACTTTCTAAATTACATTTACATGAATCTTTGTATCAGGGTCAGCTTCTGGAGAACCAACCTAAGACAGGAAGCTACCAGAGTTTTATGTGAAATGTGGCACGATTTATTCAACAAATTGAAAGCGGAACCACTAACTTTTCTTAAAATATGTAATTTCAAACACCATGTCTTCACACATCCTGGTTTCTTTCCTAAGAAATAACATCTCCTTTCTTCCTTTCCTGAGGCAAATGCCAATAAAGTTGGCACTGTTTTCCAAAATGCCAACTCGAACGATCCTTTCCAGCATTTTATGGCAGCATGTTTTCCAAAATGCCAACTCGAACGATCCTTTCCAGCATTTTATGGCAGCATGTTTTTGGGGAGGTGACTCTACCAGAATATAATTTAAGGATCGATTATCTGCATTTTCTATTTCTATCTAGATCAGATTATTGAGAAGAAATATTATCATTTCATAATTATTTCCCCGAAGTGCCTACTTAGCACAGTGCTTTGCACACAGTAAGGGTGAATACAACTTGCTGAATTTCTGATCACTCCTTGTAAGCTTTTCTTCTCGTACTGGACCCAATATCAACTTCACAAAAACCTCAATTTAAATCTAAATTGGGACTTTCCTGGTGGCACGGTGGTTAAGAATCTGCCTGCCAGTGCAGGGGACACGGGTTCAAGCCCTGGTCCAGGAAGATCCCACATGCAGCGGAGCAGCTAAGCCCATGCACCACAACTACTACTAAGCTTGTGCACTAGAGCCCGCAAGCCACAACTACTGAAGCCCGCCACCTAGAGCCAGTGCCCCACGACAGAAGAAGCCACCACAGTGAGAAGCCCGCGCAACGCAACAAAGAGTTGCCCCCGCTCACCATAACTAGAGAGAGCCTGCGCACAGCAACGAAGACCCAACGCAGCCAAAAATAAATAAATTTAAATAAAATTTTAAAAAATCTAAATAATATGTGGCAGAAATCAATTAATTTTAACATGATTGAGTTATTTTTTCATGTGGAGACTTGATTCCAACGGTTTTTATGTCTTTGCTATAAAGGAGCACAGAGAACTTGGGCTTTTAAGAAACACACATGCTATACAATGTCTTATGACACTTACTTTGGGGAGAGCACCGGAGGACTGACAAAAGACCGAAGTGCATCTTTCACCATGTCTTGCATGAGATGGGTTCCAAAGACCTTTTTGTTATCCACCAGGAAAGTGGTCTTAAAACAAATGTTATATATATTAGTAATGCTGTCACAATCTTGACATATTGTACATGTAGTTGTCATTACTGTGACATGAACATACTTCTTATAAATGCCACAGAATACAAGAGATTAAAATGTAAAAAGTTGGTGGAAAATTTCTTTTTCCACAATGCCTCCACAATGGGTACTACTTATTAATCCCTATTTAAGGTGTATTCTGATGCAGGAGAACAAAAAATGTGCAGAAAAAAATCTCTCAGGTCAAGAGTAGTAATATTGAACTAGTGAAACGTGAACTGATGGGTCTGAATATGTCAAATGAGCTAATATACAAGAAAGGGTTTCATAAATTATGAAATATTTAATGGTTACAAATATCAAGTCAGTCTATAACCTTATCTCTAATAAACACCTTGGAATACATACAAACTTTCTGAAATTGGAAAAATATAGTTAAAATAATAAATTATTAAATTGAAATACACTACTATTTAATAATAATTTACATTTAATTTTCTGCCCTTAACAATCTCAATGTATCTGAATATTTACTATACTATACCTTACTTGATTTCCTAACACATTCGAGTTGTTTCCAGTTTTTGGTGATCACGAACCAAACAGCTTTAAACACAGGCATGCATACAGGTTTCTAGGAGAATGTCAGATTCCACTTCTCTTGGGTAAATAAGCAAGAGTAAAATTTGTATATTTGTTTTTGTAACAATCTGCCATCATTTTCCAAAGTGGATATAGCACTTCATATTCCTATCAGTAATGCATCCTCTCCAGTGCTTGATATTTTCAGTTTTGTTCTTTCTTCTTGCTTTATTTTAAAGATATTCTGATAGGTGGATAGTGGTATTCCATTGTGGTGTTAATTTGCATTTCCCTGTTTTCTTACTGTTACATTTATAGAATTCTTTTTATGTTCTTGATACAAGTCCCTTGTCAGACATGATCTGCAAATATTTTCTCCTACTCTGTAGAGTCTCTTTTCATTTTCTTAAGTGTCTTCCACAGAATTAAAGTTTCAAATTTATCAACTTGCCATTTTTTTTAAATGGACTGTGCTTTTGATGTCATACCTAAGAATTCTCTACCTTTCCCAAAGTCACGAAAATTTTCTCCTATCCTTTCTTCTAACAGTTTTATGGTTTCACATACAGTACTACATAATAAAGGACTAATTAAGGATCAGAACTTCTCTGGACTTTCCCCTTGGTTCCGTTGATCACATGTCCATCATTTTGCCAACAGCACACCTGTCTCATAGTCAGGTAGTACTGAGTTCCCCAACTTTATTTTTTTTTACAAATTTGTTTTTGGCTGTACTAGTTTCTATTCCTTTCCATATAAATTTTAGAAGCAGCTTGTTGACATCTAAAAAATTTCTGCTATGATTTTGGGATTGCTCTGAATCTGTAGATCAATTTTGGGGAGAACTGACATCTTAAAAAAATATCAATTCTTCCAATCCACAAACAAGATGTATCTCTCCATTTATTTAAGTCTCCTTTGATGTCTTTCATCAGTACTTTGTAGTTTTTCAGTATACAGGTTCTCCAAACAGGTGTTAGATTTATACCTACATATTCCATTCTTGATGTTATTGTAAATGGTACTGCTTTAAATTTTTTGATTTGCATTGTTCATTACAAATACATAGAAATACAACTGCTTTTTGTAAATTGGCCTCATATCCTGTGATACTGTTAAACTCATCCACCAGGTCTAGGAACTTCTTTGCAGATTCCTTGGTACTCTACATAGATAATCATGTTGTCTGTAAAGAAACATTATTTCTCAGTTTCTCAACTGTATGCCTTTTATTTATTTTCCTGCCTTTTTCCACTGGCTAAGATTTCCAGTACTATGTTGAGTGAAAGTGGAGTGACGAGAGTGGACATCCTTGCTTTCCTCCCAGCAGGAAGAAAGAATTTAATCTTTCGTCATCAAGTATGATGTTAGCTATAGGTGTTTGGCACATGCCCTTTATCAGATTAAGGAAGTTACCTTCTATTCCTTGTTTTGCTGAGAGTTTTTATCATGAATGGACGTTGGTTTTGTCAAATGGTTTTCCTCAATCTATTGAGACTTTAGATTACATAGTAAATTACACTTTAAACACTGAACCAACCTTGCATTCCTGGGATAAAACCCACTTGGTCATGATGTATTCTTTCTTTACATATTGCTGGATTTGATCTGATAATACTTTAAGATTTTTATGTCTATGTTCATAAGGAATATAGGTCTATGTTTTCTAAGCTTGAAATGTCTTTGTTTGGTTTTGGTACAGAGGTAATGCCTCTGTACCAAAATTTTTATGATTTTTTAAGATTTTTATGTCTATGTTCATAAGGAATATTTTTATTCCTATGTCTATTTTTAAGATTTTTATGTCTATGTTCATAAGGAATATAGGTCTATGTTTTCTAAGCTTGAAATGTCTTTGTTTGGTTTTGGTACAGAGGTAATGCAGCCTTCATATGATGAGTGCCCTTGTCTCTTCTATTTTCTGAAAGAGACTGTGTATAGAATTGTCCTGGAGTTTTGTTGGAAGGCTTTTAACTATGAACACAATTTCTTTGATAGATACAGGATTATTCAAATTTTCTATTTCTTTTTGAGTGAGTTTTGGTAGTGTCCCTCACGGAATTGGTCCATCTCATTTAAGTTTTTGCATTTATGGACATACAGTTGTTTAGAATATTCCCATATTACCATTTTAATTTGTTTAGGGTCTGTAGCAATTCCTGATATTATTCACCTGTATCTTCTTTTTTTCTTGTTCCATCTAGTTAGAGGTTCATCAATTTTAGAACCTGCTTTTGGCTGCAATGATTTTCTCTATTGTTTGTCTCTTTCCTATTTTACTCATTTTTGCTTTTATCTTTGTTATTTCCTTCTGCTTCCTTCTAGTTTGATTTGCTCTTCTTTTTCTATTTTTTTAAAATAGAAGCTTAAATTATAATTTCAGACCTTTCTTCCTTTTTTTCATATGAACATTTAGTACTATAAATTTCTCTCTAAACACTGCTTAAATTGTATCCCACAAATTCTGATATTTTCATTTTCATTCAGTTCAAAATATTTTCCAATTACCCTCAATACTTCCTCTTTGACCATGCGTTCTTTAGAAGTGTGTTAATAAAGAACCCATGGGTTCTTTAGAAGTGTGTTAATTTCCAAATATCTGGAGAATTTTCCAGATACTTCTGTTACTGATTCCTAATTTAACTCCAAAATAGAGAGCATAGTTTGTATGATTTCAATTTTTTTTTAATTATTAAGGTTTATTTTATGGCCCAGAATATGGTCTTGATGCATGTCTAACACTGTAAGTCAATACTTCTGTTACAAAAATATACCACTAACTGTGGAATAGCCTTTAAAAGCATCTACCTTTTGTTCCATCCATCAATAAAACGATGTCAATACACAGTATTTGATGTTTAAAGACATATTTTGATACTAAGTGGAACTTACTTGTAATAGAGATCTTGAAAGAACACAAGGTGATTGTTCACTAAATTCACAGAAAAAATCCTAATAGATACACAGAAAAAAAGTGTCATTAATAGATTAAATAAAAGCTGAAAATGTTTGTACACAGAGTATAATCTTTACCAGACCTTCTGGGAATGATACACTACCAAAGTTAAAATAAGAAAGATAGCTAAAGATCATTTCTGTAAGAACTGTCTAATTGTATGAATGGAAAAATGGATAATTTTGGAGCCTAAAATTTATTTTTAACAAACTTACCAGTAACAGGTGGATACCGATATTAAATTTGTACATCATGAAAATAACAGTACCAATAATAATTTACTAACTAATGACAGAGATTTACTTCACAGAAATAAATACCAAGTAACCAGGCTAACTGAATTCACATTCTCTTTTTTCATAATTAATTTTTACACCTTGCACACACTCCTCAAAGGGAATATTCTCCACCAGAGAGAGATTCTACTATTCCACATTACAAAGAAAATTAAAACAATTCACCCCACAGAAAATCCCTCAACTTCAGCCTCTAAACCTCTAGTTGTATCCCCATCTGTACACAGATCCTTTCCTTGCCTACTTTAACAGATGTATTAAAGACTCCATTCCTTCTGGCTTTTTCACAAACATTACACACTTTCAATTATCCATACTTTGCTCTCCTAGATAATTAAAATTCGTCCTCTCTACCAGATCGTTCCCATTTTCATTTAAACAGTCAGGTTTCTCTCAACTTTAAAAAGAAAAGGTCATCACATGATGTCACATTTTCCTCTCAACTGCTGCCTTCTCAGCCAAACTTTCTGAAGAAGTTGGCTGCACCCACTGTCTCTACTCACTCAGCTCAACTCTCATCCACCTTCAACACATGTAACCTGGCTCTTTGCTCTAGTCACCACTTGTTCCCCATTACTAAATCCAATGGACGTTGATTTTGGACCTTATTCATCTCTTTCACTTGACCTCTCAGCAGTGTGACTTCCTTCTTGAAAAACCTTTTAAATGGCTTTCATATGTTTCTTCCTCTGGCTACTTCTCAGTTTGTTCTGTAGGTTCAAAGTTTAGTTCCAGAAAACCTTCTTTTCTTAACCTATATATTTTTTCCTCGTAAATTTTGAAGCATAAACACTCATGCTTCGATTATTATCTATACTGTAATAATTCTAAAATTTTAACTCTAAGCACAGACCTCTCAACTCTATCCATATAGCCAATACTATCCAGTATCTCTACTTAAATATATTAAAGGTACCTGAAACTTTACTTCACTAAGACCCTCAAAGGTCCTTTGAGAATATCCCCCTTTGAGTGTACAGCACCAAACGTGCATGTAGACTTACAAGACAGAAGCCTAGAGACCTTCCTCAGAGCTCTCTCATGCCCCATATTTAATACATCACCAATATTCTATCAATTTTAGCTTACACATAGCTCTAACACTGACAACCTCACCATCTCCCTGCCATCCTTTTAGTCCAAGTTACCATCTTCTCTTCCCTTGGACTGCAGTACTGGTTTCCTAATTTATCACACTGTGTTTACTCTAGTCCCTTCCAATCCTTTCTCTACAATGCAGCCACATCTTTGCACATTCTTGATCCTATTATGTCACTGTCCCCCCCCCGCCACACTGATTTTTCTTGATAAAACTAATGGTTTTCCTTTGCTCTGTGAAAAGATAGAAATCCTTAATGTTGCTTAAATGGCCTGGTCTGGTCTGCCTACCTCTCTAGCCTCATCAAATCCCCCATCCCCATCACTCAATGCTCCATTCTGCTACTTTTCTTTTAGTTTCTCAAATGTATCATGTTCTTTCCCATCACATGGAGGAGCATTCAGCTTCCTGCACCTGGAACTGTCCCCCTACTGTCCCAAATGATGTTCACCTAACTGTTAGATCTTAGCTTTACCTTCATTTCTTTAAGAAAGACTTCTCTGATCATTTAGGTCAGTTCCTTCATTATATGCTATATGTTCTAGTTCCTTTGCTTCATACTCCCTACACTGGTTTGTAATTCTATAATCATTTATATGATTATTTGATCAATTTCTATCTCATACTACACTGTAAGCCTTATGACAGGATGGATGATATGCTTTTGCTCATCACTGTATACCAGCCATAGCACAGCACCTAGCACAAAACAAGCATGTTGGCTGAACTGATGAATGTACATATACTGTACTTGCTATCACAGTTCATCTGTACTCAATTTCTTATTGCTAGTATACATCCCTAACAGGATACAGTCTATAAAGTCCACTATTTACCTCATTTAAACTACGTATATCTTCTTAATCAATCCACAGCTGTCAAAAGTATCATCTTATGGGTTCCTAAACTATGAGTTTCCCTTTACTAGTGTCACTATCCTCCCCCTTACCACTGGTTTTTGCCCTATATGCAAAATACCAAAAACTTTGAAAATGCAGAAAAATGCAAAAAACAAAACTATCATATAGCATTCCACTATCTATAAACAGTCATAATTAATATTTTGGTATTTTTTATTCTAATCTTTTGAGAAAGAATTTGGTTGAATTTGACTTTGTCTCTGAATATCTTTTCTGTGTGCAACAACATATATAAAAAATATATTTTAAAACTTTCAACAGGGACTTCCCTGGTGGCACAGTGGTTAAGAATCCGCCTGCCAATGCAGGGGACATGGGTTCAAGCCTTGGTCCGGGAAGATCCCACATGCCGCAGAGCAACTAAGCCCATGCGCCACAACTATTGAGTCTGAGCTCTCGAGCCCATGAGCCACAACTACTGAGCCCGCATGCCACAACTACTGAAGCCTGCACACCTAGAGCCTGTGCTCCACACAAGAGAAGCCACAGCAATGAGAAGGCTATGCACTGTAGCAAAGAGTAGACCCTGCTCGCCACAACTAGAGAAAGCCCGCGTGCAGCAATGAAGACACATAAATAAATAAATAAATGTATATTTTAAAAAAGAACATTAAACATAACTTGACATTCACAAACATTTCCCAATGTCAATACTTCCCATGTCAATAGTTTTCTATAACATATTTTTTAATGGCTCTGTGACATACATTGTAAACATACCACAGAATGGATATTGACACCATTCAGTATTTAAACTGTTACTAGTTTTTGAACATTGCAAAGGATGATGCAACAAACACCTTTTTTCTTATTCTAAATGTCTAGAAGGAGAGTTTCTGGGCCAAGTATACACATTTTTAAGACTTTTGAGAGAGACAGCCACTGGAGTATAAGAGAATGAGTACTTCCCTTTACCAACATTATATATTATTATACTTTTCAATCTAGCTGTTACAAATCGCATTTCTTTAATTACTAGTAAGGTTAAGCATCTTTCATGTTTATTTCTTTTTAAATATGTATGCTCGTGTCCTTTCCCAATTTTTCATTGGGATGTTTATTTTTATCTTACTGATATGTAGAAGCGCTCTCTAGAACCTGGCACTTTATCCTAATAATAACAGGTTTCCTATGCAGATCCACAAGACTATTTGGTCCCTTATCTTCCATAACTTTAATCTTTTTCTCTACTCGTGGCCCCTGCTGCACTCCCCCCACTACCACTCTGTCTCAAGTCTTTCAGAGATCCAAATTCTTCCATTACTATGCCTTCTTCATGTCCAGTGACAGCAGTCCAGGCCTGGCTCCGCCAGCTCCCCTCTATTATGACATGTCATTATGCATTCACCCCGCCCCTGACAAGGCAATCCATAATCTTTTGCCAGAATATCAAGTTCCAACCGTTGCATTATACTTTCTTATTCCAATTCACATTGATCTCCTTTTCTAAAATCCTACAATTAATCTAGTGAACACAAGTATATATTCATGTATCAATTAAGGATTAGAAAAGCAAATGGAGAAGAACAATAAAATCTCTATTCTAATTCTCTTATGACACTAACTAACCATCTAATTTGGTTATAAAGCCCTGTAAACCTCAGTTTGTTTAGCTGCACAATAAACTGCAAAATGAACTGGCTTGTGCATATAATCTTTTTTACTCTTAAGACTCTATGATTCTTATGACAGAATAAGGAAAAACTACTAAAAAGAAAGGAAACACAAAAGGAGGGAGTAAAGGCATAATCAGTGAAAGTTTCACTAAGGAACAAAGACTTAAGCTGGGCTTTAATGATAATTAGTGGAGGGCTTCCCTGGTGGCGCAGTGGTTAAGAATCCGCCTGCCAATGCAGCGGACACGGGTTCGAGCCCTGGTTCACGAAGATCCCACATGCTGCGGAGCAACTAAGCCCATGCGCCACAACTACTGAGCCTGCACTCTAGAGCCCTTAAGCCACAACTACTGAAGCCCACGTGCCACAACTATTCAAGCCTGTGCGCCTAGACCCCGTGCTCCACAACAAGAGAAGCCACAGCAATGAGAAAGCCGCACACTGCAATGAAGAGTATCCCCTGCTCACCACAACTAGAGAAAGCCCACATGCAGCAAAAGACCCAACACAGCCAAAAATAAATAAATGTAAAAAAGAAAAGAAAAAAAATTTTTTTAAGAAGGAAAAGTTACTATAAGAAAGAGTGTAACAGAAGCACAAATCTTTATTGACCATTTATCAATTATACCCCCGAGGCTGCTGCTAAATTCTAGGAATATAAACTAGATAATCTGTCATCTCAAGTAACACAGGTACAGAAGCAACCTGAAACCAAAAGGGAAGACTTCACAGAGGAAATGACATGCGGCTAGAAATTATGTACCTCAACACTGAGGGGGAGCAACAGTCAAATGCATATATATGTATAGTCATGCAAAATTAATTAGTGTACTAATGTCTAAATAACACTATTTTTTTTGCCCGTTTTTTACCTTCCTAATTGAAGTATATGTCATTATAGCCTTACCAATTAATAAAACTCTGTCTCTGAATGTTTTAACATTCCCCAAATAAATCTTGTGTTTCTATATTTTAACCCATAAAAAAGATTAATCCAAAATATGCTAGCTTAAAAGTGTACATACTCTTTTACCCAATAACTTCACTGTTTAGCAATTTATCTTAAGGGGTAAGGAAGCACATGATATAAAGATTTACCTACAAAGATGTTCATCTTAGTATTGTTTATAAGTGTAAAACACTGAAAATGACCTAAATGTAATTCAACGTGAATGGACTAAAAAAATCTGTGGTATATACTTACAATGCAATACCATGTAGCCATTAAAATAATGCAGAAATATGTATATTTGTTGACACGAAAAGATGTTCGTGGTATAGACTAGTGATGAAAAAAAGCAAGTTACCAAATACCATGATCCAATTTTTATATGAAAAAATATTTATACATATGCACATATATATGTACGTGTATATGTATACCTGCATGCATAAACACAGACATTTATTTATATAAAAGGTTCTGAACACAGAATTGACGATTCAAAGCCCCATTCTTAAAACTTGGGTGAATTATCTAACTTCTTCCACACTTTAGGTTCTTAATCTCTAGAATGGATAGTATAAAATCCTTATGAGGATTAAATACAAAAAGTACACACACACACACACACACACACACACACACACACACGACTTAACTCTCCAGATATCACAGATAAGAGGTGAGCAGCATTATTTACCCTTGGGATGGTCAGTCTCCAAAAAGTAATAAACTATTCTGTTGTTAAATCAAAGTTACATTCCAGAATAGAGATTTGTACTTACCAGGATACAATGTAAATTTGTTAAATTGACCACCTCACAGACAGTTTTTATTCTATCTATTAATCTTGCAAAATAGTTGACCATTTCTTCCCTCTTTATTATTTTTGCGTATCGAGGGAAGGTGGGTGGAAGTAGTCTCTGGTTAACAAGAGGCTCAAAACCCATCATAATGGGATGATCTAAAAAGAAACAAAGGTAACATTTTCAACATTTCTCTGAATTTTAAACCTCAAATACTACTAAATATAAAAAGAAAAAGGCCAGTTTCAAAAGCATCTCTGAATTCTAATCACAAT
Organism: Neophocaena asiaeorientalis asiaeorientalis; assembly: GCF_003031525.2. Classification (NCBI taxonomy): domain Eukaryota; kingdom Metazoa; phylum Chordata; class Mammalia; order Artiodactyla; family Phocoenidae; genus Neophocaena; species Neophocaena asiaeorientalis. Next base: position 5,545,360 of record NW_020174042.1, on the reverse strand, counting down.
ATTCTCTAAATGGATTTTATAATTTACAATTAATGTATCTACACACACACATTTTAAAAATGAGATAAGCAGATTTAATAACCTAAAATCGTACTTCCTCCCGACATGGTGGTGGTAGTGGTGACAGAGAGAGGTTTCTACCTCAAAATTAACTCCAAGTCAAGAATGGGATAAAACAGAGTTAACATATTCTCTCAGAATAAATAAAAGGGCAATGCTGTATTAACCATGAGACTGTGAAGAAATGTTTCAAACGGGAACACAAACATAGGCTTGTCTTCCCTTCATTTTCTGAACTGCAGAATCAACTCACACTCAACTACACAGTAATGTAAAGCGGCAGAGGAAAACAGTCCTCATCCCAATCCCATGAGTTTGGAATGCATTTTGCACTGAGATGTAATTCCAGAAATTCACAATGAAAATGACATATCACAAGAGACCTGAGGGTGAGTTCCTCTCTTCCATTCTTTGTCCTCTGGTGATCTCACTTTTCACAATAGTAGAAAGCTCCAAACTAAGTCTTTCTCAACTTGAAATTTCCTGCCACTTTTATAGAAAAAAATTCTGTACTCCAATGGAGTATGCATTGTCAGACTGACTCTATGGGACCTATTTTACAAATCTAGAAATTGTAGGTAACTGATAAACATGAAATTCTGTTCTGTCTGGTAGAGATTCAACCGACTTCTTCTATACTCTATAGAAAAATGTTTTGCCTCCATTTATAATTTATTTCAATATTCCACTACTCCATATAAACGTGTGTTTTACAACTTTTCATGTCTGGTTGTGTCACTGAATGAGTTTCTTAACACATGTTCACTTTTATATCTGTATAAGAGTCATGGTTTTACCTTTGTCTGAAAATCATCTTTTAATACTTCCTATTCCCTAAGTACTATAAGATATAAGCAAGCACAGTGACTTACAAGTATCATGTCCTTTTATGCCTCTTTGCTTATACAAACTATTCTCTCTACCTGTAAAACCTACCCCCTTGTTCTTAGCCTGAACTTGATATAGCTTGAATTCTCTCTCATCATTGTTCCTCTCAATGATGTATATACAATGTTCTTTGTATATATACTACTATACTGTCTGTGTGGGATTACATCATTTGTCTCTCTCTCTGAGTTCTTCTGAAAGCAAGAACAGGGTTGGATCCCAAACACCAAATTCCTGGCTCATAACATGTACTGGATACTTGTTTGCTGAATGACAAGATATGCATGCTCAAAATAAAATGAAAGACTGCCACCACTATAATAATTTGAATTTCTGATCTATAATACTTCATTTAGAACTAAGGTAAAAGTAGTAGTAACGATGCTGTAAGAAGCTTCTTTACCATATTAACATGAATACATTTCAGACTTTAATGATAAACGCACAGAATCCAGATACTTAAATAGTCCATTACACTGATTTTCTCTGAAAGTATTCTAATATGCATGGAAAATTATTACCCAGGAATATGCATTTACTCTTAATACATCTATTTTTAGGCTTTAAACCACAAGTAGAAGATAAATACATAATAATACACTCATGAAAATTTATATTACCATGGAAAGAAGTAAATATTAATGGGAAATGGATAACAAACACAATATATTCTGACTTCAATTTTATACAAACAAAAAAGTGCAATATAAAACAATATTAACTTTTGAAACTCAGCTGTTCTGCACAGCTGATGTTTAGCAACATCCTTGACCTCGACCCACTACATACCAGTAGCAACCTCCTAACTGTAAAATGGATCCAGACATTGCCCGATGTCCCTGGGAAGCCCCAGTTGAGAAACACTGGTCTAGATGAACACAAGATGCAAGTATAATTCAGTGAGGATAAGCTCAGGATGTCAGAGGAGCGTCTTATCCATGTAAAAATTAGATGAAAGACTTCAAAGAAGTGAAGTCTAAGAAAAGACCTAAATGGGGACTCCCCTGATGGCACAGTGGTTAAGAATCCACCTGCCAATGCAGGGGACAGAGGTTCAATCCCTGGTCCTGGAAGATCCCACATGCCTCGGAGCAGCTAAACCCGTGTGCCACAACTACTGAGGCTGTGCGCCACAACTACTGAAGCCCATGTGCCCTACAGCCCGTGTGCCACAACTACTGAGCCCATGTGCCTGCAACTACTGAAACCCGTGTGCCTAGAGCCCATGCTCCGCAACAGGAGAAGCCACTGCAATGAGAAGGCCACACACTGTAATGAAGAGTAGCCCCTGCTCGCCGCAACTAGAGAAAGCCAGCACACAGCAACAAAGACCCAATGCAGCCAAAAATAATAAATAAAATTTTTTAAAAAAGACCTAAATGATAACTTAGTTAAAGGATAAAATATTAGTCAGGACAAAGTATTCCAAGCATATCAAAGGCCTGGAAGACAGATAATATGGCTGTTTTTCTTTTTCCCTTAGGGAGCTGCAATTTTCCAAGTCATAATTTCTCTGAACTCAAAAGTAAAAATAGATGCATATAAATAGAGTGAGGACAAAATCCCTAGGCACAACAGTTAGAAGTCATCTACATGTTTCTCTCTATTTTCTACACACATTTAAATTTCCCCCCTACATTTTTCTGGACATAGTCTTTGTAAATGGTTAAGTGCTAAAGTGGTTCCTAGTAGCTATTTTTAAGTCTCATCCTAGTAGCTATTTTTAAGTCTCAGCTGTTCTTGAATCTCATGCCTAAGGACTCTGTAACCATCCTATACAAGACATAGTAACTTGCCTAACTAGAAAAGAGCATAAGAACTGAAATATAATAAGAGATCAAAGCCGTTATTCAGGATATAGAAGAGTTAAGGAGGAGTGGGGATAAAAGCCAGGCAGGAGTTTGCATCTGATTTCATGGCAACACAAACTACAAAAAAGTTAAAGACAGCTTTACCACACAAGCCCTCCCAGAATAAACCAGTCTAACATATTCCCACTAAATTTCATATATCTCTATCACACAATTTATCTCAAGACTGTCTTATATTAAAATAACCTGAATAGTCCTTACTAAATGAGCCTAGAAAAGATGCTAATTCACATCACTTTCTACCCATTGTGTGCTACGCTCAGTAAAGATTTCCTGAATTAAACTGGATACAGATCAGACAACTTCTAGACTCTCTTCTGACTTTACAAGTCTATAGGTGTACAAAAATTGTCTTGGTTTTCCAGTTAAAAATACATAAAAATCTTCAATGCCAAATAAAATGATTTTCCCTTCACACTAGCACTCTTCTAAGTATACAATAATAACATATAATTACTATATTCAAAATATTATGGCACATTGGTTTAGAGTGTTTTAGTTACTAAAGTTCTTGCTAGATAACTGACCTTCATTATCAATAGCAGAAAAGTATTACAAACAGCACAAGGTCCTTGGATAAAAGATTTATAGTAACAATGTGCTTTGATTTAACTTAACAAAGTAAGTTATTCTAAAATTAATTAGATGCCAAAATTAAAGATTTGGAAGTGTGTAAGTCAAAAGAGATAGAGACATTATATCGTTTTTGGATAATACATCTCTCCCAAGTTAGGCAATTTACAGTTAGACTTATTGAAATAAGTTTTAGATGCCCTGAAGTTGGAAGGAATTCTAGAAAACAATGCAGAAGCTGCTGAGGTTTTGTTATATTATACTACACTTCTTGGCTACTTGATTTCCCTTTATAAAATGTTATAAAGTTATGCTACGTGAAAGAAGCCAGACACAAAAGGACAAATATTGTATGATCCTGCTTATATGAGGTACCTAGAGTAGTCAAACTCATAGAGACAGAAAGTAGAATGGTGGTTGTCTGGGACTGGAGGAGGGGGAAATGGGGAGTTATTATTTAGTGAGTACAGAGTTTCAGTTTGGTAAGATGAAAATTTCTGGATACGGACAGTGGTGACAGTTTCACAACAATGTAAATGTACTTGATGCCACTGAATTCTACATTTAAAAATGGTTAAAATGGCAAATTTCATGTTATAAATATTTCAACACACACACGTTATAAAAAGGTATTTAACCACAACTGTTAACCTCAAAAAGCATAGTCTCAATGAATATTGTATCCTAATCACTGGTCACAGTAAGTTATATAAGCAATAAAATATGCATATAAATGATATTACAGACACATCTATAAAGTTTGGAGTTTCTTTGGTGTGTATTTTTGAATAGGTATCCATGCAACAGATTTAAAAAGTTGCAAATGCAACAAAAGGAGGTACAAAGAAAAGCAAATCTCCTGCTCACTTGTGACTAGTTAATCTCTTGACAACTAACCACTACTACAAGCTTCTTTCATGTGTGTTTATTTATATATATATATATTTTTTCAACTTTATTGAGGTATACAATACAAATATTAAGCTTATAGTTCATTGTTTTGAAAAATATATACAACCATGTAACTACCACCCCAATCAACGTATACAACATTTTCATCTCCCCAGAAGGTCCCCTTTCATCTCCCCAAAAGGGAGCCAGTCACTCCCATGCCCAGCAACCATGGCACTGTTTCCTCCATGAATAAATCAGTTGTTCCTACTTTGATACAAAAAGAGTCACACAATCTGTACTCTTTTATATCTAACTCCTTTCAGCATAATGTTTCAATGACTTATCCATTATGTTGTGTGCATCAACATTCAATCTTTTCTACTGCTGAAAACCATTTCATTGTATGGATATACCACTGTTTGCCCATTCAAACAATGTTACTTTTGTAAACAAAACATCAACATTTTATAGGCGCTAATCTGCTTTTCTGCATTATTTTTTAAGGTGGATTTTTCTTTTGAAACAATTTCAAACTTATAGTAAAGTTGCAAGTGCAGTCAATACCAAATCACTCTCAAATACAATGGCAGTGTTATTCCTATAAAAACATACCCTTATATATTCACGATTCAACAATCAGAATTAGGGAACTAACAATGAACAATTACTACCATCTAATGCTCAGACCTCATTCAAGTTTTGCACACTGTACCAATAATATGCTTCAAATCGACATCAGAATCACAAGTTGTATTTATTTTCATTGTCTCTTAGTCTCCTTCAATCTGGAGCAGTTCTTCTGCTTGGCTTCTATGGATAACTTTGACAACTTTGAAGAATAACACGCCAATAATTTTGTATACTGCCCTTCAATGTGGTTTTCCTGTTTCCTTGTGATTAGATTCAAATTGTTAACCTTTGGATTATAAAAGAAGTGACATTATATTGTTCTTATTGCAACCCATCAGCAAAGTGGAGATTTTAACTAACTACTAGTGGTGTTAACTTTGATCACTTAAGTTGGTGTCTGCCAGATTTCTTCACTATTGTTACCTTTTCCCTTTCTAGTTAATAAATATTTGGGGTGCAGGGGAAGGACACCTAAGTATGCTCATTATCATCAAACTATCTACTCATTAATTCATTTATTTATATCAGTATGGAACCATGGCTTCTTCTTTTATTCAATTGGTTATGATCTATCAGAATTATTTATTTTGATGCTCAAGTTGTCCCCAGCTTGGACTGTGTGAATGCCCATTTAAGCTGTTTTCTGTGTTTAATTGACCTGTCCCATCATTCTCTGAACATTTACTCACTTCCAGCTAATAAGACATTCCAGGCTCATATTGTTCTTTCCCTGTCCTAGCCCTGGAATCACCCATTCCTCCAAGATGTACTAGTTCCTTTTATTTTTTATATTTTTTTCCAGTTTTATTGAGGTATAATTGACCATAAAATTGTAAGATATTTAAAGTGTACAATGTGATGATTTGATATATGTATAATTCTGAAAGGATTCCCTCCACTGAGTTAATTTAACACATCCATCACCTCATATATTTATTTTTTTCCTTTGATGAGAACAGTTAAGTTTTACTCTTTGAGCAAATTTCAATTATACAGTTCAGTGTTATCAATTATAGTCACCATTTCATACATCATATCATCAGACCTTATTCACCTTCTAACTGAAGGTCTGTACCCTTTTACCAACCTCTCCTTATTTCCCTCAGCCTCTGGCAACCATGTTTCTACTGCTTCTATGAGTTAAACTTTATCTCTTTTAAATTCCACATATAAGTGATACCATGCAGTATTTGTTTTCCTCTGTCTGGCTTATTTCACTTAGCACAATGCCCTCCAGGTTCATCCATGTTGTCACAAACAAGAGGATTTCCCTCTGTTTTAAGGCTGATTAATATTCCATTGTATATATATTGTATTTTTGTTATCCATTCATCCATCAATAGACACTTAGGTTGTTTCCGTACCTTAGCTATAGTGAATAAAGCTAGAAAAAGCATTAATTGAAAAAGCATGCTAATGGAAACCAAAAGAAGCATAGAAGTAGCTAAACTTATACCAGATTAAATAGACTTTAAGACAAAGTAGACAAATTTAAGACAAACAGACAAAAGACAAAGAAAGTTATTACATAATAAAGCAGTCAATTCATCAAGAGGATATAACAAACGTAAATATTTATACATCCAACACAGGAGCACAAAAATAAAGCCAATATTCAGAGCTCTAAAAAGGGAAATAATAATACCAGGAGACTTCAATATCCCATTTTCAACAATGGATAGATCACCCAGACAGAAAATCAGTAAAAAAAAAAAAAACAACAAACCATTGGAATTAAACTACACATTATACCAGATGGAGCTAACAGACATATATGGAATGTTTCATCCAAAAGCAATAGAATACACATTCTTCTCAAAGGCACACTGAGGGACTTCCCTGGTGGCGCAGTGGTGAAGAATCCGCCTGCCAATGCAGGGGGGCACGGGTTCAAGCCCTGGTCCAGGAAGATCCCACACGCCGTGGAGCAACTAAGCCCATGTGCCACAACTACTGAGCCTGCACTCTAGAGCCCATGAGCCACAAGTACTGGAGCCTGCACGCTAGAGCCCGTGCTCCGCAACAAGAGAAACCACTGCAATAAGAAGCCCATGCACCACAATGAAGAGTAGCCCCCGCTCACCGCAACTAGAGAAAGCCCATGCGCAGCAACGAAGACCCAACGCAGCCAAAGAATAATTAAAAAAAAAAGGCACATTGAACATTCTCCATGATAGAACATACGATATGACACAAAACAACTCTTAACAAATTTAAGACTGAAAGCACACCAACTATCCCTTCTGGCCACAATAGTATGAAACTAGAACACAAGAAGAGGAAAGCTGGAATATCTACAAATATGTGGAAACTAAACAACACAATCCTGAACAACCAATGGGTCAAAGAAGAAAACAAAGGAGAAATTTTTCTTAAATCTTGAAAGAAATTAAAAATTAAAAAAAAAACAACATACAAAAAGCTATAGGATACTACAAGTGCAGTTCTGAGAGGCAAGTTTATAGTGATAAATGCATACATTAAGAAATTAGATCTCAAATAACAACCTAACTTTACACCTCAATGAACTAGAAAAAGAACAAATTAAGCTCAAGTTAGCAGAAGGAAGGAAATAAAAGATCAGAGTAGAAATAAATGAGAAAGAAAAAGAATAGAAGAGCAACAAAACTAAGAGCTAATTTTTTGAAAAGATAAAACTGACAAACCTTTATCTACACTTTATGTCTTTTGATTGGAGAATTTAGCCCATTTACAATTAACATAAATATTGATAGGTATGGATTTACCATTTCCTGTCTGTTAATTGTTTTCTGGTTGTTTTGCAATTCTTTTGTTCCATTTTTCCTTCTCTTGCTCTCTTCCTTTATTATTTGATGATTTTCTGTACTGGTATGCTTCCTTTCCCTCTTACCTTTTGCATATCTACTATAGGCTTCTGCTTTGTGGTTGCCATGAGCCTTGCATAAAACATATTTATAACAGTCTATCTGAAGTTGATAATAACTTCAAATGCATACAAAAGCTCCCTCCCCCCACATTTTATGGTTTTGACTTCACCATTTGCATCTTTTTATGCTGTGTATCCAATAACAAATGACTGCAGTTATAGTTTTTTAAATACTTTTTGTCTTTCAACATTCATACCAGAGATATAAACGGTCTACCTGCCACCATTACAATATTAGAATTATTTTGAATTTAACTATAAATTTACCTTTACCAATGAGTTTTATACTTGCATGTTTTCCTGTTACTAACTACTGTCCTTTTGTTTCAAATGAAGAACTTCCTTTAACACTTCTTGTGAGGTCAGTCTAGTGGTGATGAACTCCTTTAGTTTGTCTGGAAATTTTTTCTCTCTTCCTTAATTCTTAAGGACAACTGCTGAATATTCTTGGTTAGCAGCTTTTTTGTTTTGTTTTCCCTCAGTACTTTGAGTATATCATCCCTCTCCCTTCCGGTCTGCAAGGTTTTTGCAGAAACAGCTACTGATAGTCTTATGGGGGGTTCCCTTGCACACAACCAGTTGCTTTTCTTTTGCTGCTCTTAAGATTCTAACTTTTGACAATTGTCAAAAGCTTTTGTCTCTAACTTTTGACTAATTATAATGTGTTTGAGTGTGGGTCTCTTAGGATTCAACTTCTTTCGAACTCTCTGAGCATCCTGGATCTGGATATCTGTTTCTTTCCCCAGGTTAGGGAAGTTTTCAGCCATTATTTCTTTGAATATGCTTTTTGCCCTTGTTCCTCTCTCTTCTCCTTCTGGAACCCCTATCATGCACATATTGGTCTTCTTGATATTGTCCCACAAATCCCATAATCTATCTCTTTTTTTCCTACTCTGTTTGAATGAATTCCACTGCCCTGTCAAGTTTGCTGACTCTTTCTTCCACTTGATCTAGTCTGCTGTTGAACCTCTCGATTTTTCAGTTCATTTTTTGAATTCTTTGGCTCTGTGATTTCTCTTGTGTACTTTTTAATATTTACTATCTCCTTGTTGAAACTCTTATTTTGTTCATGCATTACTTCCTAACCTTGGTGAGCATCTTTATAACTTTTGTTTTAAACTCTCAATCAGGTAAACCACTTATCTCCATGTCATTAAGATCTGTTTCTGGATATTTACCTTATTCCTTTGTTTGGAATATATTCCACTGTTTCTTCATTTTTCTTGACTCTCTGTTGGTTTCCGTGCATTAGATAAAACAGTCATATCTTCCAGTCTTGACGGAGTGGTCTCATGTAGGAGACGAATATTGTCATATAAGAGATGGACCTCGTCAATCAGCCCAGACCAAGGCCTTAGTTTTCTCTCAAAGTTTTGTGACCGTCCAAGCCGCCTCCTTTGCTCTTAGTGGCTCCCAGTAGTTGAGGGTGTGCCAAGACCCATCAGTGTCCAAATGGGAAGGATCACAATCAGAACCTAGATGCATGCTGCTTAGAAGCTGGACCCTCAGGGAGCAGCTGGATAAGTATGTAGTTAAACTTCTTCCAGGGAGAAAGTGGGAGAAGGTTGTTTTTGCCTAATCCTTCTTTGCTGGACCTTCGTACATGGCCATGGGGAAGGGTTCTCCTACACTCATTAACAACTATTTGTTTGATAAAGCCCTGTAAGACTCTTGAATACAAACCCCATTGGCCATTAGAGCCAGATGACCTGGGGGCTCATCCCTCAGATGGCAGCTGCAAAAGCTTGGGCACCAGATGTGTGTACAAGCTTTTTTCTGGGAGACGCTGTCAAGTGGGTTTTATTATTGGAGCAGGCTAATGGGGAGAAGGTGGGAGAGATGCCTGCTGGCTTCCCCTGTCTCTGGGGAAGATTTCAGGTAGCCCTTAGATGCCCGCTAAATTAGAAGCCCAGCATGCAGGCAGCGGCTTTTAAAGTACAGAGTTAAACCTATTTCAGGGAAAGACTGGAAGACGGGTTATTTCGTTTGCTCTCTGTGCTGAACCTTGGGGTGTAGAGTCAGTTTAAAAATGCTTCTTTGCTATAGTCTTCTGGAACTCACGAGTGGAAGCCTCTTTGGCTATCACCGCCAGATCTGGGTCCCATGCTTCAGGCAGAAGCCACAAAAGCTGGGGTGCAAATGTATGTACAAACTTTTCCAGGCAGATTCCGGTGACTTGGAGTGGGCTGGAGGCAGAAGCCAGGCAGCTGGCCCCTAGTGTCTGCTAAATTAGATGCTTGGCCCTCAGACAGCAGCTTTTAATGTATACAGATAAACCTCTTTCAAGGAAAGACTAGGAGATGGGCAATTTTGCCTGCTTCCTCCGAGCTGATCCCTGTGGGGACAGTCATAGCAAGTGACTGCATTCCCAATAGGAACTGCTCCTCTGGTTGGCATAGTCTTATAGGTCTCATGGACACAAGCCCCACTGGCTTTCAGAGCTAAGTGTTTTGGGAGCCTATCCCTCAGGAAGGAGTCAAAGTTGGGGTGCTAGATGTAGGCTCCAAATGCTTCACTCCTTAGATAGAACCTGAGTATTGGGGGTCCTCTCCCAATTGTGTGGTGCTATGTCAGGGGTGGGGTTTTGTTCTCCCTCATCTGGGTCCTACTGTTACAGTGTTTGGCTGTTTGTTTTTTTCTTTTTTTTTAAGGTTATATATTTTTTAAGAAGTTGAGAGGATTCTGTTTCTCATATTCCTCTAGTTTTCAATTGGTTGTAGACAAGAGAAGCAAGCAGCAGAAATATCTTTAACTCCAAAAACCAGAAGTCCTCTAGATTACACATATCCCTCACATGTGTGAGGATGTATGTTTATATTTTGTAAAAAGAAAATGTTTTAAAAGAGTAAAACCATCTCAAGTTCCTGGCACTAGTACCTCATGACATAGGCCTCTCTAATGGGTGGTGATTTTAAAGAGAAGTCAGTTCCCACCTCTCCTGTGCACTGTCAAACCAGCATATGAAGTTGACTGGGTTGAGGCAGCATAATTTCTGCTTTAGCACCAAGTACAGCCCTCAGGAGGTTAAAGGGTTATTTAACCCTTTTGTTATTTAACCCTATTGTCTACCAGACAATAAACCATCATAATTCTAAACTATATTTTAATCTACTTTTAATTCACATTAACTTTTAATTTAGTTTCTTTTACTCAGTCATAAATGCATACCACTTAAGAATCAAAGAGCTCAACAAGGTTTTTATTAAAACTAACAATCTTCTGTCCACCCTCTCCTGCCAATTCCATTATTTCCTCTCTTCCCAGGGGCAATGTCTTCCACTTCTTCTTAGCTCTTTTGGTATTTACCTCCATATCACCGAATTTATAGTGCTACTTACTTCATATTTTTTCAGTTTTACACGTTATCTGACTTACTCCAGCTTCAAAAGGAGATGATATGTGTAAAAAAGAGATAATGAAAAAGATATGAAGTAGCAGCTATAAGCACATATAAATTATACGCATATATACACTGCTGTCCTCTCACCTCCAACACAGATCAAAATTTTGATTATAATCAATGTTCAGCACCATTATGATTAAGTAAATTACATTCATATTTGGGCCATGGATAACTTTCGCAAACATGGAAATAAGTTTTACTTTCATATATATTCTGAAGTTAATCACTTCTTACTTTTTGTTTGCTTTGTTTGTTAGGCTCCGGACGCGCAGGCCCAGCGGCCACGGCTCACAGGCCCAGCCACTCCGCGGCATGTGGTATCCTCCCGGACCAGGGCACGAACCCGTGCCCCCTGCACTGGCAGGCGGACTCCCAACCACTGCACCACCAGGGAAGCCCTGTACTTAACACTTTAATTCGACCCCAAATCCTTTGCCAATTCTCTAAATCTCTTTTTTCTACATTAAAGAGAACAGCTATTGTATCAATTTCATTGGTGACAACAGATCTTGTATCTACTTTGCGCCATCTACCCTCAAGCCTTGTGACTTTGTTCAGTCTGGACTTGTCCTCCATGTATTATGCTCTGATATATAGTATCTTATGATCTTGCTGCACTATCACCCTATGATTTCCTTCATTAATTTCTCTTATGCTGGATTCTTATATTCCTTAAACTCCATACTTTCCTTTACCTTGATTTACTCCCTTGTTTTAATGGAGCACATTCCAGTAGCCTTGAAAAACTTTTGGGGAGATTAATTTTGTAAGATTTTAAATACCTGAAATTATCTTTCTTCACAATTAAATGATAATTTTGGAAAAGGATTCAATGATTAGAAACCATTTCCCCCCCAAATTCTGAAAACACCGGTCCACTGCTTTCCTTTTAATCACAATTCTACTGAGATATAATTAACATACCATATAATTCATCTATTAAAAGTGTACAATAGTTTTTTAGTATATTCAGAGTTATAAAACCACCACCACCATGAAAAACAGAACATTTTCATCACCCTAAGAAAAAACTCCATATACATTAGCAGTCCTCCTTCTTCCCACCCTCCTCCAGCCCTAGGCAACCACTGATCTACTTTCTGTCTCCCTGGATTTGCCTACTCTGGATGTTTTATATAAATGAAAATCATATACGATCTTTTGTGAGTGGCTTTTTCTACTTAGCATGTTTTCAAGGTCCCTCCATGTTGTAGCAGATATTACTACTTCATTTAATTGCCAAATGCTACTCCATTGCATGGATGCACAGCATTTATCTGCTCATCTGTTGATGGACATCTGGGTTGTTTCCACCTTTTGGCTATCATGAATAATAGTGTTGTGAGCATTAATGTACAACTCTTTGTATAGACATATATTTCCATTTCTCTTGGGTGTATATATACTCCTAATATTAGAATGGCTGGGTCATGTGATAAATCTACATTATACGTTTTGAGACACTGCAAGACTGTTTTCCAAAGCAGTTGCATTATTTTATACTTCCACCAGCAGTGTATGAAGGTTCCAGTTTCTCCATAACCTCACCAACACTTGTTACTACCTGTCTTTTTGATTACAGCCATCTAGTGGTTGGGAAGTGGTATCTTTTCGTTTTGATTTGCATTTCCCATGGCACATCTATTTTTTCACATGCTTATTGGCCATCTGTAAATCTTATTCAGAGAAATGTCTAATTTATGTAGATCCCTTGCCTATTTTTTCATTGACTTAATTTTTCTTTTTATTGATTCTTAAGGTTTATGTCTAGGTTTTAGAGTTTCATATTTTTAGTTCTTACATTTATGTCACTGATCCATTTTGAGTTAATTTTTGTTTATGATGTGAAAAAGGGGTTGGGGAGGGTACCAAACTTTATTCTTTTGCATGTGGTTATCCAATTGTCCCAGTGTCATTTGTTGAAAATACTTTTCTTTCCCCATTGAATTGTCTTGGCACTCATGTCAAATATCATCTGACCACAAACATGAGGGATCATTTTTGGATTTCCAATTTTAGTCCACTAATCTATGTCTATCTTTATGCTAGTTCCAAACTCTCTTGATTAATGTAGCACTGCAGTAAGTTTTAAAATCAAGAAGTGTGACTACTTCAACTTTGTTCTTTGCTCCACTAACTTCTAGCTTCCATTCCTGTTGTCGAAGTTTGATTACATTGTCTTGATTCTGTGTGTGCACTTCCTTTTCCCTTTCAAATCTCTTAGGATCTTCTACTTTTCCCCACTATTCTAAAATTTCATGATGATATGCCTTGATAAGAGGTCTACTTTCATCCTAATTGTGCTGGGTAACTCTTAACTGGCCCTCTTAACCTGGTTATTTGCTTCATTTCCTTCCAGGAAATCTTCTTAAATGATCAAGTGATATTTTTTTTTGCTTCTATTTTCTGATCTCTGTTTCCGGAAAAACTTTTATCAATTTATCCTTCATTTATCTTGTTTATTATTTATCTTTATTAGACAATGGACCTTCTGGACTGATCCTATAGTATTTTTACTTTTTTCCTCCTTATTTTCAACCTGTTCATTTTTATTCTACTTTCTCTAAGATTTCCTCAACTTTATGTTCTATATTTTCTATTTTTTAATGATTTCTGCTCTTATATTGTGAACCTCAAATATACTCTTTTTTCCCTTTTTTTAATAACATCTTATTTTTGTTTTATATATGCATTTTTTTTTTTTTTCATTTTTTTTAAAGGTTTTTGTTTGCTTGCCTGTTTTGGCCTTTTTTATAGGCTAGACATTTCCACCCATGACTATATACTCGGGCTTGAAACTAAAGGACCAAAACCTCATTAAGAGCTCTATGAATTAGGTTAGGCTTTTCTACCAAACCATTTTATCAGGAGAACTGCTAATACCAATAAATTTAGATTTTGCTGATGTTTTTCTCCATCTCTTGGGTTTGCCAGATTTCCCTAAGGGTCTTCCAAATTCTTAGGTGAAGTGCAATAGCCAGGCTGCACTGTTTTGGAAGCTGAGTAGGCGGGAAAAACAACTAGAGCTTCACGTGGTGTGCAGGAAAGGGGAGAACAGGTGTTACAATAAGTTTTTAAATTACCACTTAGCTCCCCATAATGTGTACCATTCAACAGTGTCTGGTATCTTCTCAGTTCAGAATCTCTCTGCTCCCCTATTCCAGAGAATAAACTTTTAGTATTCTGAGGCTCAGGAATGTTACCATGGAGAAAATGGGGAGGAAATCTCTGTTTCTAAACAGTTTTCAACCAGTTCTCATCACCATTAATTCTCATCCTCATTTTTAGAGGTATCTGGTATACTAAAAATGAGGCCCTTCAGAGGTCTGCAGTATAAACTGGACTGTATCTTGACTTTCCCTATCAGTGGCTAAGAACTCAGTTACTTGTGGACAGACAGCTCAATGTCCTTCTGTTTTCCAGCTTCTAAAATTCTGTTGCTATTGTCTTCTTTTCCTTTTCCTCGTTATTGATTATACCTATTTTTTAAAAATATCCAAACACTTACCATTGTTTCATTAAGGTTTCAGAAGGTAAATGCATGTCTTTAATCTACCACTTGAATCAGACGCCTTTTAATTTTTTTCAAAAGAATGACAGGCCTCTTTTTGTTTTTGTTGTTTTGTCCGTGCCGCTCAGCTTGTGGGATCTTAGGTCCCCAACCAGGGACTGAACCCGTGCCTTGAAGCAGTGAAAGCACAGAGTCCTAACCACTGGACTACCAGGGAATTCTCCAAGGCCTCTTGAAACTGAACGTCAGATTTGGAGATACGCTTCAAAAGTACCTACCAATTTCAGGCAACATAAGTTTAATTAAATTTTTCATTTCCATTAGCAAATGTTAAAGATGCTTGCATTCTAAAGAGTAAACCAAGCCTAAACCACAGATAACTATAAAAGAATATGGGAAAGAGAAATAAATTTTGACAAGTAGAACATGGAAAATCTCATTGGAAGAAATTATCTGAACATTATTTTGAAGAATTCCACAGACATATAAAAAGAAGTACAGAATTCACAAGCAATACAACAGCATAAACAAATACAAGGAGCAACATGTGCTTCACTGGATCCTCTTCTTATTTTTTCAACAAAGTTCTAACTCAAGGTCCTGAACTCAGCAAGCCCTGAAGAACCATATCCACTCCTTCAACTTTAATTAGCACTTAACATGAAAATAACTCCAAAACCTGCTCTTCCATCCATTTTCCAGAGCAAAATATTTACTTTGCCGGTGGACTGTTCCATGTCACCGCGTCAAAAACTCCCATTCGTCATACCTGAGCTGCCTTCCTTAAGCATCTCTTGTTCCCAAACCATTTCTGCCTCCTTCATCTTCAACACATCACATCCACTGAGTAAACCCACCAGCAAGTAATCCTTGAATCAAGTTTGATTCTTCCTACTTTCTCCCTTTACACTGCTGTTTCCAAGTTCCCACTGATTAAGTAGCTTTTCAATGAGAAGCTAAAAGTAATGTTCAGCAATTTCAAGCTTTACACAGTCATTTTGTCACTAGCTGGAGTTGTACTAATATTAAGAAGGCAGGGCTGCCCTGGTGGCGCAGTGGTTAAGAATCCACCTGCCAATGCAGGGGACACGGGTTCAAGCCCTGGTGCGGGAAGATCCCACATGCCGTGGAGCAACTAAGCCCGTGTGCCACAACTACTGAAGCCCGTGAGCCTAGAACCCGTGCTCCGCAAGGAGAGGAGCCACCGCAATGAGAAGCCTGTGCACTGTAACCAAGAGTAGCCCCCACTCGCCGCAACTAGAGAAAGCCCGCGCGTGGCAAAGAAGACCCAACGCAGACATAAACAAATAAATAAAATAAATTAAAAAAAAATATTAAGAAGGCAAAATGAATAGCCTGAGACCAAAACTAATCTACACTATGGCTTTATCACCATTTTCTTAGAATAAACATTGCTGAGAAGGCATTCACTTTTTTTTTATTACAGAACTGTTTAGCTTCACGCTTCAGCTGGATAATTACAAAGTTAAATTAAGTGAGCTTAAACAGTGTTTAACTAAGCACAGAGTGAATACTCCCTAAATTTAAAACTTCACTTGCTTAGTTTATTCAAACCAACTTTATGCAAGCCATCTTCCTAAAGCTTACTCATGAACAGCCCATAAAACCAGAGAAACAGTTGAGAATATACACACAGGTTTGTTTGTTTGTTTGCTTGTTTTTAAGTGCTGACTGATCTGAACTACAGGGAAGCCACAGACCACATGGGCAACTAATGCTCCCATGGCAATTATTATTCTCAGTTATAGACCAGAACAGCCCACAGTAGTCAGGATATGGCAAAAGGAGCATCAGAATAGTCATTTGAAAGACTCTTGTTTTGCATCACAATACCCTACTGATACATAACCAACCAACCAACCAAATTATTTGGAAGCAATGTATTTTACAGTGGTTTTCATAAAGTATTCTTGCACTAGATTTCAAAGTATTGAAGAGTTGTAGGTATGTTTACCTCTCTGTAAACATGTACTAGATAGCTTGCTATGCATAAAAACCTTTTTCTTTTTAAGGTCCCATGGTTATAGAATGTCACCTAGTCAATCATCTAATAGTCACTTATCTTCCCCTCTCCTGGAGAAAATGGTAATGAATTAATAATGAATTTATAAGTTCAGTATAATTATTATCCATAAAGATAATACTGATTTCCTAAACTAAATTACCTTTTGGGCTGCTCCACTACCTAACCTTTGATTAAGAAAAAAAATTCATGGGAAGGGGAATACCACAACTTCTGTCTCTAAAAGGAGGGGAAAGGATGAAAAAGGAAAAGAGTGTGAATCAATAAAACTGGACTTCCTGGTCAGAGGACTAACAACTGTGAAAAACTAATTTTAAAATACAAATATCATCTCATTTTAATGGTTTTAAGGATAACCAAAATTGCTACACATTACTAAAATGCTAACTCAGTTGGAGCTTTTACAATAAAGGTACACTATTCCTTTTATTTTTAAGGCCTAATTCATAAATAAAATCTACTGCCTGTCAACAATGTACCAAGCACTGTAGAGACACGCAAAGAAGAGACTCTGGCCTAATAGTACTAAAAATCTCATGGAAAGACAAAAGGTTAACTATAATATGATATACTAAAAAAACGTAACAAAGGCATGTATGAATGCAATGAGGCCACAGAGGGAATACCTAGGCCTGCCTGGTGGGGTCAGGGAAGACTGTGTAACGGAGCTGATGATCTCTCAAAGGAGTAAAAGGGGAGACGTGATTAAAAAAGAACGATTTACTGCTGACATCACAGCCTGATCACGAGACAGGGTAAAGATTCAGAACCCAAACAGTAAGATACAGGGGATGGCAAACTGGTCTAGAAAAAATTTAAAAAGAAGGTACCATAAACACTCTATATAAGTCTATGGAGCAAAACATTCCAAAGTCTGCATAGACTGACTTAACGGATATTTCAGAACAAACCAAACACTATATATGCTGGATGGGAAAGAACAAAAAAAGAGTAGGAGCAAAAGAGACAATTACCTCCTTTTGTAGTATCATTCTGGGCCTGGATGCCATGATGCAATGAATTATGAATGGCAGAAAGAAGATCTGCTGCTTGAACCATCAATTTTTGAGCTTCTGCAACAGCACTGGTCTAGCAAATAAATCACCAAAAACATTCTTACATATTCTTTCACTGAAAGATATACATTAAATAGGAAAATCCTATAAACAATAATGAAATTAAATGCTTGCTGTAATGACATTGGTTTTCACAAACTATTCACTTAATATAGGATGCCCAGATCCTGTTAGGATAGAAATAATTTTTTTACCCATATCTATACATTGTAGGAGCCATTAAAGAACAATAGGAAACATTTCTGGTTTATTCTACTAATCTCATGTTTAAAAAAAAAAAGAGAGATGCAATCAACTAGAAAATGGGAAATTGCAACATTCCTACTAAATCATTCATCAAGGTGAAATTTCAAAAAAAGAACAGAATTACAGAAGTTAGTAAAGGTTGGATCTCTACTTACCACTTATTAACTATTCACAAATTAGTCTATAATTTACTTAGAGTTAATGCAACATACACACAAAAATATTCACCATTTATTCCACACAAATCTAAGTTAATTATTTAACTGAATGAAAGAGGCCTACCTAAAATTCTCATTTTTAATTTCTCCAATTCACAATAACTACCCAGAAGCAATTTCAGCTTCTGTTATTTTACCAACTAATACGTAATATGTTATTTTTATATCAACAACAGACATGGACATGCTATGGAGCAGAATGTAAAATTCATGTGACTTTTGGAGAAAATCAGGGATACTCTGATGTAAACACACCAAATGCTGAGTGCTGTATATGTGTGCATATACATTTCAATGGAAAAGTCTCAGAACTACCAAAATAAAGCATTCCATCGAAAAAAAAACACTAAAATTTAGATTATAGTAAATACCCTTACCTCTTTCTTAGTAAAAGCTATAAGCACTGTCAGTAACACTCGAGTAAATTTCACTCTGCTGAATACTGCTAAACACTGTTGGTGCTAAAAAACAAGACAGGACTAAAAGTTAAAAGATGCAAAGTCTGTCAAAGAAATTTCATTTTAAAATATAGTATTTTAAGTCCTAAATCTCAGTGTTAATAACTTACTATTGAATACATAACAAACACCTTCACTTATAGTCTTTTAAATGTCTGAAAAATGAGCTGCAGAAAACATAATAAAACAAAGCCTATTTTATTGAAATAGAAATACATAATAAAGCTTATGTGTCAAGAGCACTGATTTTTCCCTAAGTCAGGAGTTACACTATTATTTCAAAACTGATTTAATTAGCATTTTTAAAAGGACTGATAAAAAGGTGCTTTAAGCAGAGTCAGAAAATTTAGGATCTTAACAAAGGTTTGACAACTTTTGATACTGTGTAAGTTCTTGAATTCTGCCAACTTTTGGTGGATCATCTGTTAAAAAAAAAATCATTTTTTTCTTCCTACCTCACAGGAATATTGAAGAGCTTTGAAATCACGTATTTGAAAGAGCTGTATTATAATTCTATCAAAATAAATACAAGGGAAATAAACTCCCTTGCAATGTCCAATTCGTAAAGAAATACCTTAAAAAGGGCTTCCATAAATTATAACATAGTTCATAAAACTACAACATTAACTTCTCTGATATTATCTACCAGAAAATAAGTTCAATTACTTCTAGTTCAACTTCTGGATCTCTTTCTTCTCCCTGTCGACTTCGAGTACTCTAAAATTTTAAAAAAGGTACATTAAAACACACACAAACCTGTAAAAGCATTAGATTACAATTATACAAGGTAAAGAAATAAATTAATTTATTGAATATATGCAAGAATTTATTTGAAGAAAAATGTTTGGAAGAAAAAAGCTGTATCAATTATTTATTTTCTTATTAATACTATGTACAGAAAGTTCATTTTGATATAAATTATAAAGATCACACAAAAGAATAAGGTATTAAAAACAGCAAAAGCAGAACAATGAAAAGCAGAAGCACATGGTACATAGTACTTCCTGCTTTTAAAAAATCTATTAACTGAAATTCCTGATGCTCTCCAAACTAACGCTGTTAGAAAAAAAAGTAACCTATACAAAATCACATCATAAAGTCACATGGTAAATACTGATCAGTTCTATACTAAAATGCAAAACATCTTGTTAATACATGTGTTACATATGGTTGACTATTCTGACAAAATTCCAAGGCAGTACCCACAGGAAGATCTGGTAGATCGGGGTTCTAGCCCTGGAGCTGCCACTTACTAATGGCATGCCCTTAATAAGACTCAAGACAGGTTACTTAATCTTTTCAGCTGTATTTTCTTCATCTAAAAGTACATTTTATTGCCTAATGCACTGAATAACTGTAAATATCTGATAAGACAATAATGCAAAATTGTTTTGACAACCATGCTGTGTTATACAGGTATAAAAAAACAGAAGAAATGTAACTTTTTTTCATTTTTAATTTCTATGAGAACAAAATCATCAGGATCATCTGGTCAAAGGATATCATTCATAGAAGGCTTTTAATCAGATTTGAGGAGCTTCCATTTACTGAGCTCTTCTGCTATGTTCTAGACACTGCCCTAACTATTAATGATACAAAGGTGAAGAAGGTAGTCCTTACCTTTGAGGAATTTAAAATTCTAGAAGCTTATGCTATTCTTAAAATAGCATACTAAAATATTAAAACACTGGCAAAAAATTGAAAAACTTTGAAACGGTTAAATTTTCAACACTTGAAAGTAACACTACTTCACCAGAAACCCCTCCAGCAGTGTTCTAATTCATTACCAAAAAACGGTACAGCATATATAAAGAAAGTTGGTGGTCCTACCTACACTAGCTATCTGTAATTAGCTAAAGTTAACCTGCCATTTAGAAGAATATAAATATCCTATACCAAAAAAAGAGAAAAAAATATATACCTTTACTCTTCTTTGCATGTCATCCTCCACATCTTTTAGCATGCCTAGAAAGAGAGACAATGATTTTAAAAGGAAACAAATCCAAATGTAAAATTTGTGAATTATATTTATAAATGGTTTTTTACCTGTAACTCGAAGATCTGTCACACTGTTGGCCATTTTAAATCCATAAGTCATTGACTGAAAATCTTCCTATACAGAAAAGCAATAATTAGGCCCTTGAATAGTAGCAAAACCTTTCATTATATTTCTCTTACAAAATCACTATTTGCTAATAAGAAAACAGTAATGGAATGTCACCCTAAATATTGCTATCATACATCCAAGCTATCTTCATAGGCATACCATTAAAACACCACATTCTAATGTTGTCTCTGTCCCCTTAATTTCAATTGCTGTCCTTAGGCTATTTAAACATACTTGCATTTAATATGTTCATTTGCAAAATAATGCTTATGATAATATCACAAATAATTCCCACTTACAAAGAATTCTCACATTCACAGGTGAACAATAAATATGTAATAATTACTATTTGCAAAATTTAAACAAGACTCTTCAAAACTTATTATATGTCATTTTACACACTGTTAGGCTAAAAGGTTAAGTCTTCTCAAACAGAATTACTCAGTGACAGCAAAACCACATTCCCGCTTCTGCCCATTGTAAAGAAAACAAATGATTCATACATGGATTCCCACTCCCAAAATCATTTAAAACACTGCTGGGATACCAGCAAATTAAGTGGTTTGCTGGATTCACTATGAAGAGTTTAATAATATCTGGCTGATTTCAGCTAAGAAGTTAGAAGTTCTATTAAAGGAGTGTTTCTGCCATATTACGATTCTTATAAAAATGTATATAAAAGCCTAATATAATGAAATAACAAATATTCACAGCAGTGGCCAGAACTATAGTGAGATTTCTGGACTCTTAACAAAAACATTCAGTAAGCATGCAATTCATGTCAGGTACTATATCTGACAAACAGAAGTACAAACAATGTCTCTAGTCTGAAAGAACTCAGGAGAATTGTATGCCTCACAGGACTGGGTCTTTCAAAAGTCTCAGGCTGTATTACAGAGCTATAAACTTACGCTCCAGATGAAGTTTATACTCTATCTCTACTTGGACATCAAACAGGATTCTCAAATTATACATGTCTAAATAGGAACTCTCCTAGTGTTTACCACATTGCTAAAAGGCACCCCCATCCCATTACTCAGGCTGAAAACCTGTATTGCAAGTCATCTTGTTTTCCTGAAACCCATATCAGATCCATCAGAAAACACTGTAGGATCTATCTCCAAATTCTAATCACCAAGTCTGACTCCTTTCACAGCTATCTCCAGTTCAAGGATCCACCATCTTTCACTTCTATAACTGTCTCCAGACAGGTCCCCCACCTTCCACAACTGCCTGCTATATAATTTATTCACCACCAAAGGCCAAAGGGATTGTTTTAAGATAGGCCATTTCATGTCACTTTCTACTCAAAACTTTTCAGGAATTTTCTTCCTCACAGTAAAATCCCAAATTCCCCCATGGCCTCTAAGGCCCTCCATCATGTGGCCCTGGTCTCCCTCTCCAACCCCATTTCCTACCAACCACTCATCTCCATGTTCACTGCACTGCAATCACACAGGCCTTCTTGTTGTCTTCAAGCATATCAAACACATACTCTTCTCAGGACCTCTGTACCCACTGAAACCCCCTCCCCAAACTGATTTTCTTCAAAAGATTTACAAAGCTCCATCCCTTACTATATTCCAACCTCTGTTTCAATGTCAATTTCTCATACGAGGGTTTACCCTGTGCATTCTCTCTAAAATAGCACCCTCCACCACTTTATATCCCCTTTCCCTACTTTACTTTTCTTCACAGAACTTGTCAGCACCTGACATTATATATGTAATTTGTTTACTTACACACTGACTATTTGTCCCAAGGAATGCATAATCTCTGAGCTCAGGGCTTTGTTGTATTCATGCTTTATCTCTAGGGCTTAGAATAGTGCTTGGCACAGAGTACTATTCAAACATATTTGTTGAAGGAATGATGAGCTACTTCAGGGCAGGGGCCATTTGGCCGTTAACATTACTAAGAACATCAGGCTGGTTACAAGTTACATTGAGGAGTGGTGGAGACTGTGGCAAATGAGAGAACATACATGTCATCTAAAGGAAGTAGGCCGCTGCTTACCCTCTTATGGTCATGAATGAATACAGCACTAGTTTGGTACGGTCTCCTAGGTTTTCAGAACAAAAACCTAATTTAATGTAAAATCATCAGACTTTTTAATGTTACCAAGTTTTAAAAAATTAAGTAGCCCAACACTGTGTAGAAAAAACAAAACAGGGGGAAAAAAAAGCAACCTGTAAGCCCTATCTGTGGACCCTTAAGTTTGCCAAGAAGAGTCTAAGGAAAAGCATTCATCTGGGAGACTATCACAGGTCTGTGTAATAAATACAAACCTCAGTAACAAGAACTTAATCTAAGTCATTGGAGGTCTGAAGCAGAAGAGTTATGTCAACAGATGCTGCCATTAAAGTATCACTACTGGGGCTTCCCTGGTGGCGCAGTGGTTGAGAGTCCGCCTGCCGATGCAGGGGACACAGGTTCGTGCCCCGGTCCGGGAAGATCCCACATGCCGCGGAGCGGCTGGGCCCGTGAGCCGTGGCCGCTGAGCCTGCGCGTCCAGAGACTGTGCTCCGCAGTGGAAGAGGCCACAACAGTGAGAGGCCCGCGTACCACAAAACAAAAAACAAAAACAAAACAAAACAAAACAAAACAAAAAAAATATCACTACTGAAACTCTGTGGACTTAAGGAGGACAAAAATCAAAGTAAACCCAGAGAGACCAGATACTGGATACCACCCAACACTCCAAGCAGGAGCTGATGGTGAACGGGACTGATACCATAACCAGAAATGATGAGAAGTTGTTGAAATCAGGATATATTTAAAAGGTAAAGCCAACATGATGTGCTGAAGAACTGAATATGAGGTAAACTGTAGTACAATCAAGGGTTTTCGGTCTGAGCAACTGGTAAATTATGATGCCATTTACTCAGATGGGGCAGTTTGGGAGGAGCAGGTTTAAGGGCAGAAATGGAACACAATTTTAACTACATTAAGTTTGTATTTCCTTTGGTCATCCAAGGGAAGATTTCAGGAAGGCACTTGCTTGAGTCTGAAAGTCAGAGAAGGAAATCAGGATTAGAGATATCAATTTGGACTTTATCAGCTTATAGTTGGTATTAAAAGCCACAGAACTAGAGGAAATCAACCCAGGGAGAGCCCAAGAGAACTGGAGATCTACAGGAGCAAGCACAGGAAATCGACTAACCAGTGAGAAAGAAAGAAATCCAACAGATTGTCATAATAGGAAGATAAGAAGAAAGTATTTCAAAAAGTGGTCAGTTGAGTCTAGTGAAGCCGACAGGCTGAAGAGGGAGGAGTGAGAACACTGGATTTAGCAAGATGGATATCATTAAGGAGCTTGCTAAAACCAGTTTCTGTAGTGGTAGAAGAATGTCCAATTGGTGTGGGTGAGAAGAGAATGAAAGAGAAAGTAAAATAATATTAACAGCTCATTCAAGGAGTTTTTGGTACATATAGGGTAGCAGAGAAATGAGACTGTAGATATAAGGAGCCATGGCATCAAGGGAACTGCGGTGTTTTGGTTTTAAATTGAGTCATGTAAAAACATGTTTATATGCCAGTAAGAATAATCTAGTAGAGAAGGATACAGCAGTAACACAATACAAAGAAAGGGATACTAACTGCAGTAGGCTAGAGGGGAGGGAATCTAGAACACAGTGGAGGGGCTGAGAGCTTAGAATGTCACAGGGATACTTTCGTTTTAACAACAGTGTGGATACCATAACAGATTAGCATTTGTGATAATGAGAAGATGGGATACTTCTAATTACATCTGACTGTATCTAATATCCCATTATGGTAGAAAGCAAGCTGACAGTGAGAGTTGGCACTGGAGGTCTGAGAAGTAACAGATGGGGAAAAGTTACCTTAGAGACTAGAAAAGCAAGTTTGCTACAGAAGTGTTGTAGGATAGGATTGTCTCTAGTGTTGAGTGCCCATCTGAGACTTGCAGTCCTAAAATTAAAGTGAGAACAGACACACAGATGTGAATTTTCCCCAGCTGCCTTCTGTTGTTTGGGTGCACGAAAGCAATTTTAGCACTAACTGGGCCGTGGAAATGAGAACGTGAGGAAAGTAACAGAGAAAACTAAAGCGACAGCACCTATGAACTGGAGGTCTCTATGGCACTAAAGGACAGAAGGAATAGGGGAATCCAAGTAAGTGGTATGGATCAAAGGATAGTTTGATATCCTTTGATATAGTTTGACAGCTTGATATCAAGATTTTAGAGGTGAGTAATTAGTAGGGAAAAAATTTTGTCCATTTCTGAGCAATGGACAAATCATTTTCTGAGCACCCTATGATGGCTGGTATAGGCTACACACCAGGGATACTATGGTAAAATACTATCACTGCAATTATAGAGCTTATTATCCAGGGACAGAAGTAAGATGTCTTGACAGATAAAGCCCATGTTCTTCACTTGTACTCTACAATACCTTTACAATACTACCAAGATATAACTGCAGAAAATTATAAGGGATATTTAGCATTCTATAAAACACAGCATTTAAAACAATGCAGCCTTGCAAAGAAATTTAGAATAGTAAATATTTACAATCATAACTGTAACAGAACACCCAATATCAGAATTGAATGTGATTTCACCAAAGCAGTAATCTTGATTGTACTAATATTCTAATTAAGTAAAACTGTTTCAATCGCTTCTAAAACTTAATAGTCACAATGTATTAGTTGTGATTTATTACTGCTTTAAACATTCATTTCACAGATAAAATACTTCGCATAAATATTTCAAGGGCTCCTAAAATAATCTGATTCATTCAACTAAAATTTGAGTACCTACCACAGACCAGATACTGGGTAACCTAGTAAGGGTACAAGTAAGGGTAAAACATGAGCACAGATAATTCAGATTAGGACTTGAAACAATTTAAATGTCCATTAGTAAGTGGCTTGTAATTTATTGTACATACAGTGGAATACTACTGCTGCTGCTGCTCCTACAACTACTAATAGCAGCTAATGTTATTAAGTGCTTATCAGGTGCCAGGCATTGTTCTAAACATTTTACTTGTAATTTGTTAGTCCTCACAATAATGCTCTAAGGTGGGTACTTTTATAAACTACATTTTACAAATGAGGAAACTGAGGCATAGGAAGTTTAAATTCTGAAAAACCACAGAGCTAGTAAGCGACAGAGTAAGAACACAAACTTATGTGGTCTCACTCCCCAGAGGCTTTTCTAATTTTTATTCTGAAAAAAACTCAGATCACAAAAATAGTAAAGAGAAGTCCCATGTTGCCTTCACCCAAATGATAACATTAAACCACATTTACATTATAATTCTCTATTTTTCTTCCCTGAAACCTTTGAGACTAGGTTGCAGACTATGATACCCCTTTATCTGTAAATGTCAGTGTGATTTTATAAAAACAAATATCATTCTCTTACAAAACCACAATACAATTATCAAATCAGGAAACTGACGTCTCTTTAACCTGGAACATTTCTTTTGTCCTTGTCTTTCATGCCCTGACATTTTATAACAGTACAAGCCAAAGTTATTTTGTGTATGTCCCTCAATATGGGTTTGTCTTATGTTTTTCCGAAATTCAAATCAATTTAATATTTGATAGGATATTTGACCGGAATACCACAGAAGTGATGTTGTGTCCTTCTTAGATCACTGAATCTGGAGACACATGGTGTTGACTTATCCCATTACTGGTGGTTAACTCTGGCCACTTGGCTAAGATACTAAGTGTCTACACTGTAAACTTATCATTTTCCCTTTTGTAATTAATAAATGTCTTGTGGGATGATACATTGAGGCTAGGTACAAATCCTGTGTCTCATTACACTTTTGTCTACTAGTTTGAGCATCCTTTGATGATTCATGCCAGAAATAGTTCTTCAAAATCTGTATTCTCAACACGATGCAATGCAAATAAAAACAATGAGGTAGATCTACCTACATGTGCTGGTATGTGCAGAAATCTATTCTCTATACTCTGTGGGAAAATGCAAGTTGCAAACAGTCTACATAATTCCATCATGTTAAGTAAAATACACATGGGTACATACATAAAAAACACTTGGAAAGATATACATCAAATGGATAATAGTGTTTACTCTTTGCCAGACAAGCCAAGAACTTTTATAGTTTCATTTATTTACTGTTGTATTAGAAATATGCTCAGCTGCCAGTAAGAGAAAAATCCAACTACATTGACTTAAGTGATACAGATTTACAGCATGCCAAATAACATGAACATTAGAATATTAGAAAGTAATCTTTCTTTCGGCTCCACTATCCTAAGCTTTTAGATTTTTACATCTGTCACTTCATGTTCACAAAATGAAGCAGTACCTCCACACATCACATGCATATTCAAGCGGTATACTAAGAGTAAGAGGGAATGCTATAATAATTACACCAGGACAAAAGGTGTCAGGCAGGACTGCTCTATGCAAACCAGCATGCACAGACACTAGCTATGACAGAAGAACATGCTAAAGAACAACAGAGAACGAAACTGAAGTCTGGGGAAGTCAGGAGATTGGGATACAAGTTTAAAGATAAGTAAGACTCTGCCCTAAAAGGGTAAGGAGAAGAGAAAAGGCCAAGGGGTCAGAAGCAACATCCTGTGCACAAGCATGGGATAATGAAAGAGAATAACATATAGGACCAGCTGAAGAATAAAATGCCAGGGGAGAAGAAAAAGGTATACAGGCATACCTTATTTTACTATATTTTACTTTATTTCACTTTGCAGATACTGCATTTTTTAAAAAACAAATTGAAGGTTTGTAGCAACCCTGCATTGTCAGATGATGGTTAGCATTTTTTAGCAATAAGGTATTTTTTTTTTGTTTGCGGTACACGGGCCTCTCACTGTTGTGGCCTCTCCTGTTGCGGATCACAGGCTCCGGACGCGCAGGCTCAGCGGCCATGGCTCACGGGCCCAGCCGCTCCGCGGCATGTGGGATCTTCCCGGACCGGGGCACGAACCCGTGTCCCCTGCATCGGCAGGCGGACTCTCAACCACTGCGCTACCAGAGAAGCCCCAATAAGGTATTTTTTAATTAAGGTATGTACATTGTTTTTTTAGACATAATGCTGTTTCACTTAATAGACTACACTATAGTAAATATAACTTTAACATGCACTAGGAAACCAAAAAATTCGTGTGACTCGTTTTATCACAATATTTGCTTTATTGTGGTGGCCTGGAACCATACCTACAATATCTCCAAGGTACGCCTGTAATAAATACCACAATGAAGTATCACCTCACACCCATAAGAATGGTGATCATCAAAAAGGCAAGGGATAACAAATGCTGGCTAGGATGTGGAGAAAAAGTAACCCTTGTGCACAGTTAGTGGGACTGTAAACTGGTTCAATCACTGCAGAGAACAGTATGGAGGTTACCCAAAAAATTAAAATTAGAACTACCATCCAATCCAGCAATCCCATTAATGGGTATATGTATATCCAAAGGAAATGAAAACAGGTAACCAAAGAGACATGCACTCTAATGTTTATTGCAGCATTATTCACAAAAGCCAAGGTAGGGAAACAACCTAAGTGTCCATCAATGAATGAATGGATAAAGAATATGTATATTTATACAATGAATAATATGCAGCCATAAGAAAAAAAGGAAATTCTGCCATTTGCAGCAACATTAATGGACCCTGAGGACATTATGCTAAGTCAGACAGAGAAAGACAAACACTGTATGATCTCTCTCATATGTGGAATCTAAAAAAACCAAAATTGTAAAAGCAAAGAGTAAAATGGTGTTTACCAGGGGCTAGGGGTGGGGGAATTGGGAAGATGTTGTTTAAGGGTACAGACTTGCAACTAGTCGATTAGTAAGCCCTAGAAACCTAATATACAGTACAGTGATTACAGACAACAAAACTATTATAAACATTAAACTTGCTAAGAGACTCCATTTTAATTGTTCCCAACACTAGAAGAAATGACAATTATGTAACACAATAGAGGTGTTAGCTAAGGCTACTATGGCAATCATTTTGCAATATAAATGAATCAAATCAATATGCCATACTGCTTAAACTTATACAATGTCGTATGCCATATAACTCAATAAAAAATTAAGAAGTAATAAAAATGAGTAATAAAATTGGGGCCAGATGATAAAAAGAGATACTCTAAGGGTTTTGAATTTTATCATGTAGGCAGTAGAAACAATGGACTTTTGGTTAAATGTGGTATTTCCACTACACCTCTTGAAATCATCAGTAAAGGAATGAAAATTTTGAATTCCAAAGAACAAAGAAGACAGAATGGAAGACAACATTCAAGACACATAAGGCAATTTTTGGAAGATACCAAGTAATTGGACAACAAGAGAAGCCACTGCAATGAGAAGCCTGCACACAGCAACTGAAAAGTAGCCCCTGCTCGCTGCAGCTAGAGAAAGCCTGCGCGCAGCAGAAAAGACCCAACACAGCCAAATATAAAATAAATTAAAAAAAAAAAAGAAAAAGATGTAGGGCTAGAGGAATAAGAAGCTGGATGTCTAAGAAAGGAGCTCTTAGACTCCCAACCTCACTGTGCACAGCAAAGTGATATGCCTATCATTTTATTCCCAGCACTTGCCACAATGTCCAGCGTATGCTAATGAAATCAATAAACAGATAGTATAGACTAAGGATAGGCACATTTTTTCTTAAAGGGCCAGGTTATATATATTTTATGCTTTGCAGACCAAGTGGCAAAACAGAGAATACTGAGTAGGCACTTATATAACTATATAAATGTAACCATTTAAAAGGAAAGAAAATATTCTTAGCTCAAGGACCATAAAAGACACAGGCAGCAGGGCTGGTCTGCAGGCTGTAGTTTGCCAAGGACTTTCTGAGGGTTTAGATGCAGGGTACAGGAGAAAGAGAAGAGTTAAGGATGATGCCCAGGTTTTTGGTCTGCGCAACTAGAAGAATGGAGTTCCATTTGCTAAGATTGAGAAGACTACAGAAGAAAGAAGTTGGAAGCAAGGCGAAAACGAGCAGCTTCATTTTGGAAATGTTATGTATGACATCCTAGTGAGAATGTAGGAATAGGCAGCAGCATATATGAATATGACATTTAGGGAACAAGCCTAGGTTAAGAATATAAATTTGGCCTCATTAGCAGAGACAGAATTTAAAAATATGAAACTGCATGAGATCATCAAGAGTATAGATAAAGAAGTGTAAAGACTAAGCCTGAGTCACACCAATGTTTAGAGCTGTGTGCCACATAACTACCGAGCACTTGAAATGAGACTAGTTCAAACTGGGATATGCTGTAAGTGTAAAATACATACCAGATTGAGAATATTCAGTAGAAAAAAAAGAATTCAAAACATTTCATTAATATTTTTTCCCCAAAATATCTGGACCAATTTATTCTCTCTCCAACAGTGAAAAGAAGTATCCATTTTAGGGACTTCCCTGGTGGTCCAGTGGCTAAGACTCCGTGCTCCCAATGCAGGGGGCCCGGGTTTGATCCCTGGTCAGGGAACTAGATCCCGCATGCCACAACTAAAAGATCCTGCGTGCCACAACTAAGACCCGGCACAGCCAAATAAATAAATAAAGATTAAAAAAAAAAAAAAAAAGAACTGTCCATTTTATTGCTCTGTTGCAAGCTTCAGGTTGTCTCAAATTTACACCCATTTATTTCACAGGCCAAAAAAATGGTATCTAGTTTTAACATGCATTTTTGGATCATTAGTGAGTTGTTTAAAAAAATTCTTTTCCCACAATTTTGTAAGCTATATGCATTTCCTGTTTTGTAAATTGTCTCTTCCCCCACTTCTAAGGTCCAGTGGCAGGCAGATAATACCCTATAATTAGTGTCTTGCCCAGCTTTCC
Source organism: Neophocaena asiaeorientalis asiaeorientalis (assembly GCF_003031525.2). Classification (NCBI taxonomy): domain Eukaryota; kingdom Metazoa; phylum Chordata; class Mammalia; order Artiodactyla; family Phocoenidae; genus Neophocaena; species Neophocaena asiaeorientalis. Next base: position 5,514,638 of record NW_020174042.1, on the reverse strand, counting down.
ATAGAAGTGGGTAGTAATACTAAATAAAAAACAGATGTGATAGTACTATGGATTGGTATCCTCCACACAGGATACCCTATGCAGCTAGGGTCATTAATATTTTTAAACTGATTATATATTGAAGTATTATTTTAGATATATAGGGCTAAGTAAATAAAACGTTATTAAAATTAACTTTACCCATGGTTACTAGAACATTTTAAATTATGTATGTGGCTTGCATTATATTCCTATTGGATATTGCTGGTTTAGAGAATGAGATGACAAACAAGAACAACCAGTGAGATGAGAAACCAGAAAATAATTTGTTTCAAAGATGGAGTGATCAACTATGTCAAAATCTTCTGATAGGTCGAGTTTAAGACCAAACATTAACCACTGGGTTTAGCAACACTGAGGTCTCTGATGACCATAATGTCACAATTTTGGTGGAACACATGTTCAAAGCCTGACTGGAGTGGATTCAACAGAGAAGAGGAGAGAACCAGAGACAGTGGGTATGAACACCTCTTAAGGATACTGGCTGAAAAGAAGAACTGAGATATGGGCAGAAGCTGAAGGACAAGACTATGCCATGAAACGGTATTTCTGAGATTGAGTAACATGAATAAAGCATGTTTGTATGCTGATAGGAACGATCCAGTAGAGCAGCAAATTCATTACGCAAGGGATAAAGGTGAGAATTGGTAGACCAATGTCTTTGAATATAAGACTGAGTATGGAATCTAAGGCGCAAGCAGAAGGGATCACTCTTAGGAGCAGAGAAAGTTCATCTACGTAACAGAAGGGCAGCAGAAAAGAGGTCACATATGCAGGTAGGTGGGAAGACTGCTTCCGTTTATTCAGTGCAGTAGAAAGGCAGGTCATTTGCTTCAAGTGAGGATGGCCAAAGTGTTAGAAGTTTGAGGGGAGTGGAGTGAATGAACTAGGGAGATGTAATGATTGCTAGGGAGCACTGAGGGCCTACATGCAGTTACTGGTGATGAAATGGTAGTAGGACCAATCAGTGGAAATGCATTTTTTTCCAGTCACACTGAGATGTGCAGGTAGGCAAAGGGTTAGATTCAACTAGAATTGAGGTATAACAAGGCAAGAGAGGAAGGGAGCTGAAAGTATATGCAAGGGAATGACTGTAATAAAGGATGATGATACTTAAATTTGGAAAAGAGGGTCAAGAGGTTAATAACAATGAAGCAATGATATAAATAAACTGAAGTCCAAATAGGAATGAAGAACTCTAGGAATCAGAACACAAGTAATTTAGAAACAGAGGTGGTGGTCTAAGAACGGGATGCTTTAAACTTCAAAGATCATTAAGGGGTTTCAAAGACTAATCTAAGGTATGGTCATTAAAAAGAGAAATCCTAAATGCTTCTAAAGAGAAAACATGAGTCACATATCAAGAATCAGGATGGTAACACTGGGATTACAAATCAGTGGAACAATGCCTTCAAAATGCTTATTTTCCAGCCTAGAAATCCATTACAGCCAAACTATCAATCAGGTGTGAGGGCAGGGAAGACATTTTCAGACATGCAAGGTCTCAAAAAAAAATTCCCTCCCTGTCTCCCCGAAGAAACTGAAGACACTGCACAAAGTAATAAACTAAGAACAATAAAGGCACGAGATGCAGGTAACTAGGGATCTAACAAAAAGAGAGGGAAATGGAATTCCCAGGAGAATGGTGCAGAGAAACCTGGGATGACAGCTGTGCAGTGGGCCTAGAAAGCAACTGACCCAGCCTGAAGCTAGAGAACAAAGAACTTCAAGAGCATTTCAAAACAAAAATTATAAATTACCTGATATATATATATATAGATATAGATGTTTATATACACGATGAAATATATGGATTACCTGATGTGTTTAATAATAATGGGAAAGGAAGAATTAAGGAAAAGTACACATAAAACTAAGCAAACCGAAAAGAAGTGGTAGTTATTACCTTCAAGAAAAAAAAAATTTGTATGAGGGAAAAAAAGCATACACTACTCTGGCTCACCTGTCATTAATATATATACAATCACAATAATGTTAGAATTGAATGATTTAACCACAAAGTGAATTACTATTTGAAGTGAGGAGGAGGTAATGTATGAATGCTAAACATATGCTAAAAATGTGCTGCTATACTATAGCTAAAAACTGATAAACCCTTAAACCCAGAAACTAGAATATAAGCCTATTATACAGAAACACAGAAGTAGATAGTAGAAAAAGGTAAAAGAATTGAATATTATTATGAATGGATAAGGAAAGAGCAGAGCACTATAATTTTTTCATTGTAAGTCTTGTGGGCTATTCGATTTTGTATACTATGTACAAGTATTATTACTTTTATTAAAATACACACCCTAGTGAAAACTTTCAAATAGCAAAACTGAACATGACCAGATATCTTTAAGAAGATATCTTTAAGAAGATAACTGATGGTCAAGTGGAGAATGGACTAGAGGGAAAAGACTAGGCCAGAAAGTAGAGTTCAGAAACTCTCACAGGAGCCTAACCTAAAGCTGACAGAGGCATGAACTAAAGCAGGAACAATGAGAGGGAAGAAAAAACAGTGCCCAGATTCAAGACACTTGCAAGGTGAAAGGATCTGGATGTTGGAGGTTAAAAAAAGTAATCAAAGATAACACTAAAGACACCATTTTACAAGATACAGAATCCAAGAGGAAAAGCCACCTGATGGGGGAACTGTGGCTCCCATTTGCACGTGAGCAAGATATCGAGAAAGAAACATCTTTAGGCAACTGAAAACGTCTCCAGTTCAGGAGTAAAAACAAAGCAGAGACAAAATACATAATCATTTAGGAACTTCTGAAGCATCCATTTCAAACAAGCAAATTATTTAAGTCGCTCTTATTGATTCATCACCAAGCCTCTTAAGGATTTTACTAGATCAATTTTTTTTTTAATTATTAAAACTGAGACAAATTTATCTGGAAAATCTGAAAAGTTTAGCAAAACAGGAAAAATATCATCTTTCCAGCCTAGGAGCTAACTTTTGTTTATGTTTCTTTTCAGTTTTCTTTATTTTTACATAATTGATTACATTGTGTGCTGCCTTCTTAATCTTTTAAAGTATGCCTTTTTCCATGATATTACTTTGTCATCACTATATATTCATTACATGTAATCAATTATGTATAATAAATTAACCATAATTTATTTCAACCATAACACTAATGGTGGCATTTTGATTGATACCAATTTTCACTATTAAAAACAATGATTAATGTATTTGGGCATAAAGTGTCCACATTTCTAATAATTTCTTTAAGGCTGAGTTCTAGAGGTTAACTAAGTAGTTTAAATGGTGTCAATATGTTTAAGACTCTTGATATATACACTGCTAAACTGTTTTCCAAAACAGCTATGCTAATGCATACCCCCCACTATTAAAAAAAAAAAAATGTGCCAACATATTGCATCCTTACCAACATTGAATATTCTCATTTTAAAAACTTTGTAGATGAAAAGTGAACTGATTATTATTTTGTTTTTCTTGGATTACACTGAACCTAAATTTTTAAAATATTATGGCCATTTGATAACCTTCCTCTATGAATGGGCTATTTATTTTATTGTGCATTTATTCATTCGGGTTTTAGTGTTATGCTTTATTTGAATGGGACCTTAATACATAAAAATTGATTATTTTGTTGTCTATATTTTTCCTAAGACTTTTTTCTATCAGTTTTCTTCCTATTAGTCCTTTCCTTTAGGATTTCTCCCATCTCTTAGTAAGTCCTTCATCCAGAGACTATATAGAAATTTGATGATTACTTCTATCATAAAAAAATTTTTTTAGTTTATTTAAAAAGAAAGTAATACACGCATATAATAAAAATTCCAATAGTAAAAACAAGTATATACCCTGACCCTCAAATACCCTAGTTATCTTGTGTATGAAGATTTAACTACCTATCTCTTTAGAAAAAAGAAAACAAAAACAGTAGCAAGCTACACATGCTTTTCTACACCTGACTTATTTTACATTAATTTGGAGATCTAATCTCATCTGTGTAAGTAAGCCTACGTCCTCCTTTGTAAAGGTTACACAGCACTTACTTGGCTGCATGAATGTAGTGTCATTTAGTGAGTCTCCTACTGATGGACTTTAGTTAGTACAATTAATGTCCTTGTACGTAGACCTTTGGGGATAAGCACAAATATATTTATAGGCTAAATTCCTAAAAGTGAAACTGCTGAAACAAGACATGCATTTTAAGTCACAGATATTACTAAACTGCTCTTTTAAAAAGTTGTATGAATTTACACTCCCATCAAAAAATGTACAAATCTTGCTTATAATGGAATCCTGTCCTAACTAATAAATGTGGAGGAGGTGCTAGAGTTCAAAATCATCATTTTGCAGCCAACACAGTCAAGATTAGTCCAAGCAAGTACCATGAATGGATACTAAATATACAGGGAGAGACTTTAATGAGCAGGATATTTATATGATCTTGAAGTGTTTCCCTATAGATTGCTTATTATGTATGCAAGGTTAGATATAGTAACCATATGGGAATGTAAACTGGTACCGCCACTATGGAAAACAGTATGGAGGTTCCTCAAAAAACTAGAGTTGCGGGCTTCCCTGGTGGCGCAGTGGTTGAGAGTCCACCTGCCGATGCAGGGGACACAGGTTCGTGCCCCGGTCCGGGAGGATCCCACGTGCCGCGGAGCAGCTGGGCCCGTGGGCCATGGCCGCTGGGCCTGCGTGTCCGGAGCCTGTGCTCCGCAACGGGAGAGGCCACAACAGTGAGAGGCCCGCGTACCGCAAAACAAAAACAAAAACAATGTAAATCAACTATACTTCAGTAAAATAAAAATTTTTTTAAAGTAACCATATAGCAATCAGAAAACACCTTGATGGGGTGATAAAATCACATCACCATTGAGGGGCAGATGGACACTGTATGCCTCAGATGTGATACCATAAGAAGGACACAACATCACTCACATCATATGCCAGCCAGGACTGCATAATACAAATCTAATCATGAAGAAAGAGCAGACAAACCCCAAGTGAGGAACATTCTATTAAAAAAGGGAAAGTAGGAGAGGGCTGCATTTTCCAAAAATATCACTGTCATTAGAGACAAAAGGATAAGGAACTGTTGTAGATTAAAGGACACTAAAGAGATATGCAGCTAAATGAAGGACATGATCCTAGACTGGATCCCATACCGTAGGGAAAGATAAGAAGGACATTACTGAGTCAACTGATAGAAATGGAACATGGGTAATGGACTGGTATTATAGATTTACTGAGGTTGATAATTGTGCTGTAGTTGTGTATGAGAGTGCCGTTTTCCTTACAAGGTGCATACTGATGTGTCTCAGGGAAGAAGATCATAATGTACACAACTTACTCTGCAATGATTCAGAAAAAAATACATATATACATACATGCATGAGAGAAAAACTGAAAAAACAAATGAGATAATAGGTTAATAGCAGGTGAATCTGGGTGTTCTTTGTGCAGTTACTGTAACTGCTATTATTTGGAAAATATTTCCAAATAAACTTTTTTTTAAAGATTAAAAAGAGGGAAACAATGACTATTCATATCCTACACACACACACACACACACACACACACACACACACACACACACACACACACAGAGCATGTGAGTGCCTGTTACAGGTAGAACATGGTATCTCACAGTTTTAATTTGCATTTCTAAAGTGAGGTTAAGCATCTTATGTTTAATGGTCATTTTATTTCCGTAAACTGGCTTCCGATTTTTAAATAACTTTTTACACCTGAAATATTTTTTCTAGCTACAATTTACTTTGATGTTGTTATAAACTGAATGTTTGTGTCTCCCCCCCACTCCCAAATTCATATGTGAAATTCTAATGCCCAATGTGATAGTTATTTGGAGGTGAGGCCTTTGGGAGGAACCCACAGAGTTGTTTAACAAAAAGTCACAAGGCTTAAAAAAAAATAAAAAAGAGGGGGAACCTATAGATCGAGACTTCAGACATATCAATCAACTGCAATAAACAGACTGAATGTGTCCCATCAGATTTTATATGTTGAAACCTAACCTTCAATGTGATGGTACTGGGAGATGGAGCTTTTAGGAGGTGATCAGGTCATGAGGCTGGGGCCCTCATACATGGGATTAGTGTCCTTATAAAAGAGACTCCAGAGAGCTCCCCACCCCTCCTTCTGCCAAGTGAGGCCACAGTGCAAAGATGAACCAGGAAGCAGGCCCTCACCAGGCACCAAATCTGCTGTTGCCTTGATCTTACACTTCTTAGCTTCCAGACTATGGGAAATAAATTATTGTTTATAAGCTACCCAGTCTATGGTATGCTGTTATGGCAGCCTAAATGGACTAAGGCAGATGTAAAATGCTGATGAAGTAATTTTCAAGGGTACTAACTAATTGTTCCAGTACTATTTGGTAAAAAAAATCCTTTTTCTGTCCCACTGATTTTTTATGTCTTTTTGGGTATACTTTGAGAATGTACTTAAAATAATTTGTATGACTCTTCTCACTTTTTAACTCAAACTAATCTTTTAAAAAATTCCATCCAAATGGATAAGACTTTCCATAATGATATCCATATCAATTCAAATATGTAGCTAAATAACCAATGAGTGTATAAGAAGGACACAGTATTTCAAAAACAACTCATAAGCTACACATTCAAATGTGAAAATCTCATTAGGCATATATTTCATTATTCTCATATACATAATATAAATTTAGAAAAGCTTTACACTGAATGATTGCTGAAGCCTAAGATATTTATTCTGTATCAGTAACAGTGTGAAAAACAAAACCAGTTTCAACAAAGGAAAGAATTAAACAAAAATAATTACTTATCAATAGTTTCAAATGCTATCACATCTCCCCTTAAAATATCAGTATCTGAAATCTTTTTTTTATGATAAGGAGAAAAAAATCTTTCTATGTCTAAAATGCACAACACTTCCTCAGGCTGAGGTACTTACTACTAAGTGGAAGAAAACGTTTATATTCTAAATTATTCTTCATAACTTTGTTTTCCTTAGCTCCCTCTTATCCAAAGACTGAGATTAACTTGTGTTATAATTTATAAGAGACCTGAGGGATGAGGCTATCTCTTCTATTTTCTTTGTGAATCCCCACAACATCCAAAATAAAGTACGTCTGTACATTACGGATATTCAATGAATGGTACTGACAAAAGGAACACACATTAAGATGAAGGTCGTTTCTTGGAGAAAACTGGATTGCTTTAGCCAATATGTTTGTAAACATCAACAGCATATTACTTTAAAAAACTATTTTTAACTATAAATGTTGACAAAAAAATACATATCACACAATCATTTAAATACTTCACAGTGAATAAGGTAGTCAATGAGCTTCAGGAATTCTTGTATTACAAAATCTTACCTCTTCAAAAACAGCAGCTTTATTTACTTTTTCCCTTGCAATGTCACAGATTTTCAAGATACCCAGAGCAAAAGCTTTCATGGCAGGATCTTCTATAAAGTCTGGATTATGAATGTAAAGGCACGTAAATACTGTCTGTGCCAAGGAATGGCCTTCTAACCATGTTATCTATAAAGAAATAAAGGAACACACATGTTTAAGGTGATACACAGAGTCTGAAAAGTCTGATCCAACAGTCAAAGGCCAGAGTGCCACAGGCCCAAATAAATATGATTAATCACAAGATTTAAAAGATGATTAAAAGGAAGGTCAGAAAAGACAAAGTACAGTTAGAATTCACTTTCAGTAACTAAAGTCTTTCAAGAATTAAAAACATGATTACCTTAAAGTAATAGATATAGGAAGCATTATTTTATATAATTGTTTGCAAATATTCGGAGATTAATGAAATTACAGGGCCTCCTTACATCACATCCAAAAGCTATCAGTTCTACAAAGCAGTCAATAAAAACCTATGAAATTAAGGAATTCACAACTTTATAGCTAACCCAGTTCTTAGCCACTCATTCAACTCTTCTTTTTCATCCCAACTATTACTAACCCAGTCAAGTGCATCACATCTCACCTAGATTACTACAAGAAACTATGCAACTGTTTCCCTTCCTCCCACCTCTACTTCAGTACCCCCACTCAGAGGGATCTTTCTAAAACACAAAAATAATCAGGCAACACTATTTTGAGTGACTACCATGAGGCAAGTACCATGTGCTAGAAGCTAGAAGAACAGCAGCCAAAACTGAGTAATCATGACATCTAAGTACTATGCTAGGTATTTTCATATATCTTATCTCATTTTTTCCTAACACTTTGAGGAAGGCGGTATTTTTCTCATCTTACATATAAAGAAATAGTCAGAGAGTGTAAATAATTTGTCCAAGTTTATTTAGTTGTAACTTACACTAAGTCCAAGAATTCTGCAATAGAGCAAAAAAAAAAAAGCTACATTACAAAATGAGAAAAGCACATGAAAACTGCTCTAATTAAGATATGTATTTTGCGTTACTAGTGTGCAGAAGACTTTCCAGACTGAAAACCATCTGCCTATTCAAGTTCAAACTTAGATACAGCCCCGAGTCTCATAGAATTGTTCCTCAACTTTGACAAAAATTCTCCTCCTTGCCTCCTTTTATCCTATTCCACTAGGACAGTAAATGGCTAAAGAGTAATAAAAACATCTCTGAGAGAAACAGACAGCTTTGGAGGAAGAAGAATCAGGATCAGGATTCTGGTTATGCTCCCTACTAGCAAAGTAACCCTAGGCAAATAGATAAGAGTGGTACCAGATAGCTCGCAGAGCTGATGTAAGACCTAAGTGAGGGACTTCCCTGGTGGCACAGTGGTTAAGAATTCGCCTGCCAATGCAGGGGACACGGGTTCAAGCCCTGGTCCGGGAAGATCCCACATGCTGTGGAGCAACTAAGCCCATGCGTCACAACTACTGAGCCTGCCCTCTAGAGCCCGTGAGCCACAACTACTGAGCCTGCCCTCTAGAGCCTGCGAGCCACAACTACTGAGCACACATGCCACAACTACTGACGCCCACACGCCTAGAGCCCGTCCTCCGCAACAAGAGAAGCCACTACGATGAGAAGACCACGCACTGCAATGAAGAATAGCCCCTGCTCGCCGTAACCAGAGAAAGCCCACACGCAGTAACGAAGACCCAATGCAACCAAAAATAAATAAATAATTAAATTTTTTAAAAAAAAGACCTAAGTGAAAAATACACACAAAAAATACATAACAGAAGTATTTCATACACACTGGCAATCAATGAGTATTTCATTAGATGCACAAATGAAGAAATTTTATATTATTTCTAAGGACAATGATTTAATATCAAGTTTAAAAAAGAAAGGGACAGTCAGAAAGAAGGGGGCAGAAAAAAGGGCTGTACAAATGAGAATTTTCCCACAATTAAACCACATGATCCAGGGAAGACAACCTATTCAGCATATATATATAAATCACTAAAAAATTTTCTTCATAGTAGAAAATGGTCAGTTTACTTCAATATACCTTAGATTAGGAAAAAAACTTATCCAAAGCCAATCCAAAATTCTCTTTGGTTTAATTTCATGCTTATTAATGGAATCTCCCAATTTCAGATTTGTTTCCCTGGGTAGCTTGAGAATAAAAAGGGTACTCTGGATAATGCCTATATATTATTATCTTCCTTGGAAAGAAAATATCCTTCCAGAAAATGAGAACCTAAAACCACCCAGATGAAAAGATAAAATGCTATTTCCTACAGCATAACTTGGCCTGCTAATCTTATGTACATCTTACTAGACCAAGCATTACATATATTTCATATTCAATGTTGTTGTATATACTTTCAAACTGAAATTCAAGTAAGTCACAATTTTTAAATTAACCAACATGTTATCTTAACTCTTACCAAACAGCAAAAACATGTATCCATTATCCCTATCAATTCAGGCAAGGTGAGGTCTTTAATTTTAATGGTGCCATCCTAAAAAGAAGGAGAAATATGACATGTAAGTTTTAAAAATATGTATGGCTACTACGTACAATAAATATTTTAAAATATCAATTCTAAGGAAACTATCTCATCATCTGATAAAACTAAGGTGCCAAATAAACTCTGTATTCTTAAAAATAATGTATCTTAATGGGTCTTCAATATGAAAAATCAAAGCCTCTCGAATTTGAAACAGAATAAAGGCCTTTATAAAAAAAGAGAGTCAGGGCTTCCCTGGTGGCTCAGTGGTTGAGAGTCTGCCTGCTGATGCAGGGGACATGGGTTCGTGCCCCGGTCCGGGAAGATCCCACATGCCACAGAGCGGCTGGGCCTGTGAGCCATGGCCGCTGGGCCTGCGCGTCTGGAGCCTGTGCTCCTCAACGGGAGAGGCCACAACAGTGAGAGGCCCACGTACCGCCAGAAAAAAAAAAAAATAGAGTCAAACCAACAAGCATTTTAAAAGCACAGTTCAAATTAGTTTTAAACATTAATAAGTATGAAGCATTTTAATAAACTGAAACTACTCACAAAGAAAATAAAACTACTTACAAAGAAAAAAAAGTTTTAAACATTTCCCTTAAACTAACTATACTACTCATAATTTTTTTTAACACTATCCACTTACTTAGCAAATCTTTCTTCACAAAATATGCAAAAATTAAACTGAGGCAACTATGAATGAACTTCTAAATCAATTCTCATTGAGTTAAACATCTAGTTCACTACCACAAGCATTTTACTTAATATATTAATACATAAAATTTAATCCCTAAGCCAATTACCCAGGTACGTGAATACATACTCAAATCCTTTCAAAAATTAACTTAAAAAGTGCGCACAGACACAAATTTAGAGCAAGCTTTTAATGGAGACATTAAACAATAAAAATTTCAATGGAAAGAGAAAGATAACCAACGCTTGTTTACATACCTGAGAGACATTTAAGAAAATTACACTTTAACATACTAAGTTTAATTTCCATTATTAATCAAAATGTTTTAACATATGAATAACAAACAATAAAAGAAAACACAAACGGCACAATGGTGACTACCTTGATAGCTTGTTCAAAATTGAGAACTTTTCGATTAACTTGGTTTCCAATCATGCCAGCATCCATCTTGGGATCCATCATTTCAATGGCAGACATAGCTTCAAAAAGACCAAATCTGCAAATAAAAAAATTGACTCTACAAATTGTTTATGAACTAATAAGCTTACCCAGATTCCTACAATGGTACAAAAGTTATTACAGTACTTTAAATAACTACCCTATTTTCTGTATTTGGTCTTTCCAACTTGCTATCACTTCTACTTCAATTAGATAATCTTCCTTTAACATAAAAATTCTTCCATGTACTTGTCACTCAAATTATTTTACATGTACTATGAGGCAAGAAAAGAATTAAAACCAAAGTTGTTTTAGTTCTTCCTTCAAAAAGTTAGAAGTTTTTGAAAAAAAAGAGATCAACTGATCTACAATGGATTTCATTTTGCCTTCTTTAAATAATTTTCTCTAACTATTTAACACTTAGAAAGTTATGTTTGGAATAATCATTATCAAATGTAACTTTTAGATTTTTTTCATTTTCTTTACATCTTGAAAGTCTAAAAACCTGGCATGTTACCATCTATAATGCCCAAAGTTTTGGCGATTACATAAGAAAAAAATAAAATCCAGAAATTCTGATGGTCTGGTGTTTGTGGCTTATTAGCCACAGAAGCAGATAGTTGTGATGTAGTGTGGACTGATTAGTTAGTATATCTTTGAGATATGAGAAAAGAAAAGCCTAAAAGAAAGTGACTGTCCATCAAGCTACTGACTTCCTATTTTGCTTAGTCTAAGCCATTAGATTACCAGGAAAAAAAAGGCATCTACCTTGTTACATTAAATCATTTCTCTCAGAAAAGCAGCAGCAGTAAGACATCAAGAAAAATAAACAAATCGGACCTAATCAAACTTAGAAGCTTTTGCACAGCAAAAGAAACCATAAACAAAATGAAAAGACAACCTACAGAATGGGAGAAAATATTTGTAAATGATGCAACCAACAAGGGCTTAATTTCCAAAATACATAAACAGCTCATACAACTCAACAAAAGCAACAAAAAACAACCCAATTGAAAAATGGGCAGAAGACCTACACAGACGTTTCTCCAAAGAAGAAATACAAATGGCCAGCAGGCACATGAAAAGATGCTCAACATCTCTAATTATTAAAGAAATGCAAATCAAAACCACAATGAGGTACCACCTCACACTGCTCAGAATGCCCATCATTAAAAACTCTACAAATAACAAATGCCAGAGACAATGTGGAGAGAACGGAACCCTCTTGCACTGTTGGTGGGAATGTAAGTTGGTACAGCCACTATGGAAAAGAGTATGGAGGTTCCTGAGAAAACTAAAAATAGAATTACCACATGATCCAACAATCCCACTCCTGGGCATATACAGACAAAACTTTAATTCAAAAAGATACACGTACCCCTATGTTCACAGCAGCACTATTACACAACAGCCAAGACACGGAAACAGCCTAAAAGTCCACTGACAGATGAATGGGTAAAGAAGGTGTGGTACATAAATAAAATGGAATACTACTCATCCATAAAAAAAGAATGAAATAATGCCATTTGCAGCAACATGGATGGACCTAGACATTACTATACTAAGTGAAGTCAGACAGAAAAAGACAAAAACCGTATGGTATCACTTATATGTGGAATCTAAAATATGACACAAATCAACCTATCTACGAAACAGAAACAGACTCATGGACATAGAGAACACACTTGTGGTTGTCAAGGGGGAGGGGGTTGGGGGAAGGATGCAGTGGGAGGTTGGGGTTAGCAGATGTAAACTATTATATAGAGAATAAACAACAAGGTCCTACTGTATAGCACAGAGAACTATATTCGATGTCCTATGATGAACATAATGGAAAAGGAGACATAAAAAATATATATACATATGTATAACAATCATTTTGCTGTACAGCAGAAATTAACACGACATTGTAAATCAACTATAATTCAATTAAAAAAAAAAAAGAAGAGCTTTAAGGAGACACTCCCTGAAATCCATCAAACCTCTTAATGCTTCAATTTAAGATACTCTGACAATATGAGCATGCTGAAGAAAACTCTCATCTATAAATCTGATGCAATGTTGTGAATCAAAACCCATATGGTATTTTTCAATGAGCTTGTCAAGCCGAAAGAGAAAATATGCAAAAATGGAAAAGAACCTTTTCAATAAAAGAACAGGGATTCACCAAATATCAAAGATACTATAAACCTGTAATAATTAAAAGCATTCTAGCACACACAGATGAAGAAAAAACAATCCAAAGCCATGTTTTTGTAGGAAGTACATAAGATAAAGGTGGAATTTCAAATTAGTGGAAAAACCGTGTATTAGTCAATAAATACTATTAAGACAAATGGCTAACCATCCTGAAAAAGTGAAATCTTTGATTTACGCAATTTAATAAAACAAACCCCAGGCAGATCTAAGTTCTAAACCTAAAATAAGCAAACAAACTCTTTTAATAATTTACAAAGCCACAAACAAAAAAGTCGATAACTCCAACTGTGTAAAATATTAAAAATTTATATGTAGCAATAAACCAGTCAGTTAAAACACTGACAATTATCTAGGGGAAATATTTTTAATATAGGTAATTTTGAAAAGTTAATATCCAGAATATATAACTAACTCATACAAATAGGAAAAGGCAAATAATCCAAAGAAAAGTAGGCAAAGGACATGAATGGATAATTAACAGAAGAGAAAATATAAACTATTAATAAAAAAGTAAAAAGCTATTCAAATTCTAATGTAATCAAGTAATGCAAAACAAAATGATGCTGGTTTTTGGCAGGGGTTGGGGGGAGTAAGGAAACTTTTGTTTTGGTTTGGTTTTGTTTTTCTTGTTTTTTGCGGTACGCGGGCCTCTCACTGTTGTGGCCTCTCCCGACGCGCAGGCTCAGCGGCCATGGCTCACGGGCCTAGCCGCTCCGCGGCATGTAGGATCTTCCCGGACCAGGGCACGAACCCGTGTCCCCTGCATCGGCAGGCGGACTCTCAACCACTGCACCACCAGGGAAGCCCTTTTTTTTTAATTTGTACTCTCATATGCTGTTGGTGTTAGTGTAAACTGATAAAGACCCTTGTGAGGGAAAAAATTTGGCTGAATCCATTAAAATCCAATCATTTGATTTCTAGGCTTCTAAAATTCATTTGCACATGTATATGTATAAAGAGGCTTGTATAAATTAAATGTTTTCAATTTTCCCACGTTACCAAAATATGTTGCCATCTGAATGTCCATCAATAGGGATACCATAGAACAAATTATGGTACAGTCATTTTATAAAATAAAAAGCAGCAGTTAAAATGAACAAGGTTGAGTTAACATGGAAAGATCTCCAAGATATACTGAAAGTGGGGGGTGGGGAATTTACAGAATACACACAGTCAACCCTCGCTATCCACAGGGGGTTAGCTCCAGGAGCCTCCACAGATGCTCAAGTCCCTTACATAAAGAATGGCAAAGCTGAATACTGTACTATATATCCCCACTTACAGTTAACTAGTTTTACAGATTTCATTCACGTATATAAGAATATATATTTTTATAGGTCAAGGACATGTAACAATCTGATGACTTATAACAATGACTATCTCCAAGCAAAGAACAGAGATTGTGTTGCAGAGATGGTGTCATGAGAAGTTCTGCTTCATCCCTAATGTTTAAATTTGTTAAAAACAAAGTATCCGTTTATTACTTATATGAAAACAACTAAAGAAAAGTTGTTAATGGCACAATTAAAACCCTAGATCAATAAAGTCTACCATATGACCCAGCAATCCCACTACTCGGCATATACCCTGAGAAAACCATTCAAAAGGACACATGTACCCCAATGTTCACTGCAGCAGTATTTACAATAGCCAGGATGTGGAAACAACCTAAATGTCCAACAACAGATGAATGGATAAAGAAGATGTGGTACATATATACAATGGAATATTACTCAGTCATAAAAAGGAACGAAATTGGGTCATTTGTAGAGATGTGGATGGACCTAGAGTCTGTCATACAGAGTGAAGTAAGGCAGAAAGAGAAAAACAAATACCGTATATTAATGCATATATGTGGAATCTAGAAAAATGGTACAGGTGAACCTATTTGCAAGGCAGGAACAGAGACACATATGTACAGAATGGACACGTGGACACAGGCGGCAGGGAAGAGAAGGGTGGGACAAACTGGGAGATTAGGATTGACGTATATACACTACCATGCATAAAATAGCTAGCAGGAACATGCTATAAAGCACAGGAAGCTCAGCTCGGTACTCTGTGATGACCTGGAAAGGTGGGGTGGGGGGTGGGAGAGAGGCTCAAGAGGGAGGGGATATAAGTATACATATAGCTGATACATTGTACTTCACTGTACAGCAGAAACTAACACAACAATGTAAAGCAGTTATACTCCAATAAAAAAATTTAAAAAAAAATAAGGTATTTGCTTCACTAGTAAAATTGCTATAGGAACCAGAGTAGCAGTAAGTTAGCTATTCCATGCATTCAACAAATACTGAGTGCCTGCTTATGTGCTAGGCACTGTTCTAGGCACTTGAGATACATGAGTGAGCAAAACAAATTTGCCTGTCTCATGGGGCTTACGTTCTAGTGGAAGGAAACAAACAATAAAGATAAGTAAATGACACAGAAGGCTAGAACATCGTACATGCTAGGGGGAAAAAAAATGACAGTTAAAGAAGATATGGATTAAAAGGATACAAATTTAATAGATGGCCAGTGTAGGCTGCTGGCAATCATGATCCCTGGACTCAGTGTCTAAAACCTTGGGGAAATGAAGAGGGCTATGTCCCTCTAGCGGCCCTCTCTCAAATGTTATTCCATAGTCAGGAGCCACATTCTTTCCTGCATTAGCTTATGGTTTGATTTCATTATACCCTTCCTATCATTGCCTGTGACATCAAAATGATGACCTACAGTGGTTCTCAAAGTGTGGTCCCTAGATCAGCAGCATCAATCTCACCTGAGAACTTGAGAAATTCAACTTCTGTGACCCCACACTAGACCTACTAAATAAGGAACTCTGGGGGTGGGTTCCAGAAATCTGTATTTTAAACCCCTTCTGATGATTCTGATGTCACTCAAGTCTGAGAAGAACTAAATTTCAAGTTTCTACTTCCCCTAACAAACGTCCAATCTTGTCTACTTACTAATTTAAAATTTCATACTCCCAACCTTGAAAATTGAGTCTGGCCACAGCAGTATAGGAACTGAGGCTATCTATGGGAATATAAATATAATCAAGAATTTCCTTTCATTTACCTTTCTAAGGATTCTCAATCTACTTTCATCTAGGCATTTAATCACCTACCTCTGGTCATCAACCAGCATATCACATACAACATGCAACCAATACCTTTTCTCAAGAAATTCCACATCCTGTATACCTACCTTCAAGGAATGACCATAAGTCACAGTTTCACTAGGTACAACCACTTCCTATCACGACTAAGGTCAGCTGCCCCAAAACAGCTGACCAAGGTTAAAAATATATAGTCAGTGTTATTCTTACAGCTTTGAAATGTAAAATTACGCAGACCTCAAGGAATACTACTGCACAGGAGACAAAACAGATGGCAATCTTACACTGCACTATTTCAAAGGACACAAATACTTACAGCTTATCATGAAGCAGTTCTCCCAACTTTAATTCTAAAAGAAACAAAGAGAAAAATCTTTTGAATAATACCATATTTATATTTAACTGTTAATTCTAAGAAAAAAATGAAACAAAATATTAGCACCTGAAAAATGTGCTTGCAGTCCTTTAAACTTCATTTTCTAAGAAATGGTCATATTATTTCTACTCAATTACTAATATCATGTCTTCTACACAGTGAATATTTAAACACTAACTATAAATTGAACTTCTGAGAATTAACAAGTGACCCATCACAGGCTACAATAATACAACCAGAATTATCAGGCCCATTTTTAAAAAACCACTAATACATTTCTCCCTAAGTAAACTTTTTCACAGAACTGTATGCTATTTCTCAAGTTTTTTTTTTTTTTTTTTTTTTTTTTTGTGGTACGCGGGCCTCTCACTGTTGTGGCCTCTCCCATTGCAGAGCACAGGCTCCGGATGCGCAGGCTCTGCGGCCGTGGCTCACAGGCCCAGCCTCTGCGCGGCATGTGGGATCTTCCCGGACCGGGGCACGAACCCGTGTCCCCTGCATCAGCAGGTGGACTCTCAACCACTGCGCCACCAGGGAAGCCCTCTCAAGTTGTTTTTAAACTACTTGGCATCATAATCTAATCTCCTTTTGTCCCAGGAACAGTGTTGAAACTATTTTTTTATTACATTTTATTTAAATAATGTAGAAAACACTTGCATAAACAGCTGATCAAAAGAGTGTTAATCCTCCATAAAGCAGCAGTTCTCAACCTTGGCTGCGTATCAGTATCAATTGGGGAGCTTTTGAAAACCCCAATGTCCAATCAGCACCCCAAACCAATCAAATTCTAGGAGTGGGACCCAGAGTGGTTTTAAAGTACTCCAGATGATTTCAATGTGCAAGTAAAGTAGCTTAAATGTTGATGGTCAACTCCTGTGGAAGATATAAAGAAGCAGTTCTCAGAATATTACTAATCTCCCTAGCTAATAAGTTAAATGACATTCATTTTTTAAAGTTCCATGTACCAAAACAGATAAATCAATGAGAAGCATTTATCAAAATACTGTAATGAAGCATAATAGAACATACAGTGGTTCTCAAAGATGGTTTGAGAACCCAGGAGCCTGTGATGTTAAAGTCATTTTGTTATAATACTAAAATAATACTAATACATTTTGTAAATAATACTAAACTTTTTTTCATTGTGTTGACATTTACAATGATGATGCAAAAGCAATGGTGTAAAGAGGAAAAGGGCAAAACTCCATCTTCAGCACAAATCAAGACAGTGGCCCCAAGCTAAACAGTGTATTCTTCACTTCCATGCACTTTCACTTAAGAAGTCCTTGATGCAACAGTAAAAATTATTAATCTCAGGGCCAGGACCAGAGTGCAAGTAAGGCATGTAGGTTGCAAAATTTAAGAAGGCACTTTCAAGTAGTGCCTTCTTAAATTTTGTACCCTAATTGCCTCACTCACTTCATCCTAGGGCTGGTCCTGATATACCTAATTAAATTTCAATCTTTGAATACATCTTTTTAATATTCTATTTGACAAATGGAAGTGTACATAAACACTTCCTCTGCTTACCAAAGTAAGAGACCGTCTCAAGGAAAAGCTCTTGCACAACTATCATGAAACGCCACTTTTACTTGAAAGAACAGTGACAAATTATAGTTATTCAGACTTGACAATATGGCATTTTCTTGAAAATAAATGAGTTTGTCACTTTAGGAAAATAACTGACAAGGTTTATTGCCAGTGATAAAATTTGAGCTTTCAAGGAAAAATCGGAATTTTGGAAAGCATGTTAGCTGCCACTGTGAACTTGACAGTGTCCCAATACTTAAAAAGGCTTTCCTGAGGATACTGTGGTGATATTAACAAATGTGCTTTTTAATACTGAATAATGAAGTGTGTCAACACTTGGAAAATGTGCTTAACTCACTAAACCAATATTTTGCAAATAGCAATGCATGTTACAAAATTAGGCATGGATAAAAGATCCCTTCAATGTTCTAGACAGACCAATATACTTTATGTAACACAGCATGAAAGGTCCACTGATATGCTTTCAGATTCCACACTGCAATCTTAATCTTTAAGAAATTACCACCTGCCAAGTTTTGGTATAGTAGCAAAGAATATCCACAATTACCTGAAAAGGTTCCACCATCTTTTAACTACACATTTGGTGAGGCCTGATATACTTCCTATACTTCTACCAAAACGACATGTGGCAACAGACTGAACACAGAAGCAGATAGGGAATTCAGGTGTCCTCTATTATGCCGACATCAAAGAGATTTTCAAAAGTATAAAACAATGCCACTCTTCAAAGTTGTTCTTTGTTTTGGAAAATACATTTTTCATTTTAAAAATGTTATGTTGACATGCAATGGGTTTATTACCATTTTCAAATGAACAAGTATTTTTAAAATTTGTTTTAAATTCTAATACCGTAAACATCAATATACATATAATACACATAAACAATACTTTTTAAAAGCATAAGAGGGTATTTTTAAGAGTATAATGGGGTTCTAATACCAAAAAGTTGAGAACTGCTGTAATAATTTACCATATACTTAGGGTAGATTTGGGTATCAAATAGCTTCACTTAACACTCCACAGACCTAGAAGCAAGTCGATCACTCTGGGCCCAGATTTTATCATCTGTAAAATGAAGGCCTGTACTAGATGATTCTGTTAAAGTTCCTTAGGACATCCTCCCTTTTGCCTTGGAAATGAACAATGAACTATAACTTGTAGCTGGAGTTTGGGTTTGCAGCAGTGCTAAGCACTTGAAGCATACGATCATTCCCCTGAAGAAAAGTAATCTAACGGGATGAGAAAAACATGTAACTATTTGACAACGCAAATACATTTTACCCTCTTATAAATGAGAAGATAATTTGAAAACTGGTGTTACAGATCTTTGAATATATTTCTACACATAACATTGTAAATCATGGTTAAGTTCACTGCTAGGGTCGCTATGAAGACCCTACTGAATCTATAATATAGCTGGAATCCAGTACCGTTGTACAGTGATAATTAAACAGATGAATTAAAGTTTACCCCTGGGTAAAGGTGGCCAACTGAACACATGCAACAACCTTTAACTCCCTCCTGAAATCTCATTTAAACAATTAAAGGAAAAAAAAAATTTTTTTTTTTTTAAAGAAAGCTATGAACCTAAAGGAAGAGGAAAAATTGGTGCAGAAATAATACAACAAAATTAGGGAAACTTGGAAACAGAAAGACGTTTCCTAGCAAACCCAAGAAAAATAAAACCAGCAGTGGAGAAAGCCAAAACCAACCCGATTTACCACTTACCTCTGAAAGTGAGGATATAAAGATGGGCTAAAATATAGAGAACTGAGCCATTAGACAGCCCAGAGCCCTGCCCTAATTTACAGAACAAGATAACTACCCCTCCCTCACCCTGGATAATACTGAAGGCTTTCTTTGAAAAGGGCAAACCAAAAAATCTCCAGGGACAGAAGGTTATTTGAAGGGTAGGATTCAGTACTGGAAAGAGGGGGCATTAAGTGAATATGTAAAAATTCCAGACCTCTTCCCCCACTTAACTGTTAAATCACAGGCAAACAGTCAAATCTTCAACCTCAAGCAGGAGATTAGATAAATTTTTCTCTACAGAATATAATCTTTCCAAGAGGAAGGAGCTAAATAACTGACACCAGAGGCTCTCCAACACAAAAGCCAAGTCAGATCACCTGATACTGGCGTTCATAGCAGAGGAGTCCTGCTCAAAAATTCCAAGCTTCCAGCTGGCTTTTTGGCAGCCTCCCCCCACCTTCAACAGGCAACAAAGGATTCTTAGATATCTGAAGTAATCCCCTAACACGAAAGATAGAAACCAAAGAAAACAAACTAAAAAAGGCAAGTTGGAGGAAAGACGCTAAGTTGGGAAACAAAATTTCAAAAGAACTATTATTATTCTTAGAAAAAATAGTGCAACCCTGAAACAAAAACACTCTACTTTTATTAAAAAAAAGAAACATTCAGAGGGAAAAAATCTTAGAAATTAAAAACATTACAGCAGGGGCTTCCCTGGTGGCACAGTGGTTGAGAGTCCGCCTGCCGATGCAGGGGACACGGGTTCGTGCCCCGGTCCGGGAGGATCCCACATGCTGCGGAGCGGCTGGGCCCGTGAGCCATGGCCGCTGAGCCTGTGCGTCTGGAGCCTGTGCTCCGCAACGGGAGAGGCCACAACAGTGAGAGGCCCGCATACCGCAAAAAAAAAAAACAAAAAACAAAAAACACATTACAGCAGAAAAGAAAAATTAAATTGAGAATCTTAGTCCACTCAGGCAGCTATAACTAAAATACCATAAATTGGGTGGCCTATGAATAACAAACTTTTTTTTTTTTTTTTTGTGGTATGTGGGCCTCCCACCACCGTGGCCTCTCCCGTTTTGCGTTATCGACAGGATTTCTGCACTCACAGAGCTTATATTTCAGTGGGTGAGGCTAACAATAAAAGATAATTGAAAATGATGGTTTCTCACAGTAGATAAGTGCTATGAAGAAAATAAAGCAGGGTGATTCAACTGAGGTGGAGCTGTACAGAAGAGAATGAGGGGATAAATCTGTTTAGATTGGCTGTTGAGACCTCACTGGGACGGTAACATTTTTTTTAAAAATATTTATTGATTTATTTGGCTGTACCAGGTCTTAGTTGCGGCATGCGGGATCTAGTTCCCTCACTAGGGATGGAACCTGGGCCCCCTGCATTGGGAGCACGGAGTCTTAACCGCTGGACCACCAGAGAAGTCCCTGGAACGGTAACATTTAAGTGGTCAGGAAGGAGCCAGCTATGTAAAGACCTGGGGACACAACCTTAGTGTGTTTAATGAGATAAGGATCTCATGACCGAACATAATGAGTCTAGTGAAGCAGTGGTACAAAAAAAGTCTGAGGCAGACACTAGATCACATAGGCCAAAGGGAAGAAGTTTGAATTTTATTCTACATGTAACAGGAAGCCACTGGAGGATCTTAAGCAGGGAATGACATGATCCGATTATTTTCAAACCTCAAATATACAATAATACTCCCGTCTTTAGGGCAACAGAATTCGTATTTCCACAGTTTGAAATGACTGCTATGTGCTCTCTAACCTGTTATTTAAAAGTTAGAAAATTTTAACCCAAGAAACTGCCTGAACATCTGTATTTAATGCTATAACCTACATAAACTGGCTTTAAATGAAAGTTAAAATCAGAGGATAGAGAATGAATAAGTGTGGTTAACAAACTCGATAAACCACACATGTTGATTTTTTCCATTTATTGAGATAGTTTAGAAATCACAATCCACATTTTTATTGCACCATTTCCAAAATTTTGAACTTCTAATTCAAAAATTCAAACTCACCTCGACAAGCTTCTTCAAAATCTTGAGTTATGTCCACCCAGTTTGTGTTGCTTTTTTCCATCTTTTCCGGTATACTGAGCTCCCATCCTGAATCATCATCGTCTACAGAAGCTTTCATAACCATTATTCCTATAAAATTAATATTGGTGTAAAAGAGAGAATGTAGCTTTCAGGGCAAGAGTATTTGCAAACCATGTGCGTTTAAGTATTGGATGAAAGTCTTACTAAACTCTTTAAGCACAGCTCTTCTGAGTTTGAGGACCGCACTGTAAAAACCTACCTTACTGCAATTAAATCCCACGTCAATTAACACTGCTGCTGCTTTGCCTATTTAGGAAGAAAAAATCACAAACCATCCCACAGCTGGCCCAAAGAGAACCAACTCCAGAGCTTCCTACTTTCAACACTGGCCACAAATAACCAAGGCACTCTTCAGGGTCCCCTCTCGAAGCCCAAGACCCCAGCAACTACACAAGTCAAGGTGGTCCTTCACCTGCCCGGAGCTCGCCGAGCCAACCTCTCCCGGCCCGGCCGGACCCCTACACAGCCTGTCCGGGGGGCATAGCGTGAGGGAGCGCACCGCCGGGCCCCAGTCGCCGGGCCCAGGGCGGGGGCGCACCTGAGGAGGGGACCGCCCCACCCGGGTCAGCCCGGCCCGGCCCCAGCCCCACGGGCACGGAGGCAAGGACAGGGCTGTCGTCGCGCGGGAGAACTGGCACGCCCGGTGCCAGGTCGTCGCCCCGATAACACCGAGTAAGGCCAGGGCCCCGGCGGGCAGTGGGCACGGGGAAGCCCGCAGCTCCTACCTGAAGCGCGGCGGGAGGGCAGGGGCCGCAGGGTGACCTGGCGTCCCCAGGGTCCGCCACGCGCGCGGGGTGCTGCGGCTCTCTGACACGGGAGGGAAGAAGTCTCAATGGCTCCGAACAGCGGTCCCTATCTACTTCTCCCGTGGCCACCCGCGCTGCCACGCACCGCCCAGCTCGCGGAAATAACGACGCCGCCTGGGCCGCCGCAGCCAACCCCTCCCCTCTCAGCCCAGCCCGACCGGCCGCGTGCGCGCATGCGTACGCCCGGTGCGCGCGACCCCGCCTCCTCTCCCTCACGCCTTGGGACTTCGCGCTCCCCGGCCACACCCCCTTCCTCGCTACCAACAGCCTTAGGTCGGGGCGGCTATCTTCTCTTCTCGCGGGATTAGAGCCAATCGCGAGACCGGAAGCTACCTTCCTTCTCCAGCCTGCGGCCTTGTCCTGGGTAGTGGGTGAGTGCCGGTAAGGGGCGGAGCCTGAGGGCCCAGAGCCCGTCCCGCTTCGCGTCGCGCGGTTCTCTGGGAAATTCTTAGAAAGGTGCCGGGAAGGCGCGAGGAAGCGATGGAAGTACGCGCAGGGGTTAGTTGTTGGGGCCTTGCATGAAGAGCCCAGTTACGAGAGCTCCATCGAGCTGGTGCTGCCTGACACCGGTTTTATGTTTCCTAGAGAGACTGGGGATTTCATGCGGAAAAATTGAAACAAAATATAAGCAGAATCAAGCCAGTTATTTTCTTTTAGACCCTTTACATGGTTTAGATTTTTCCTGAAATTAATGATCAGTTTTAAAGTGGGGTTACATAAGTAGACTAGTATGGGTAGGAAACGAAACGCATGCTTATCACTACATAGCCATTAAGATAGCCTGAATTTAAAAGACGGTATCAAATGTTGACAACATGGAGCAGCTGGACATCTCGTATGTTCCTGATGGGAATCCAAAATGGTCCAACCACTTTGGTAAACAGTTTGTCTTTTACTATAAAATTAATCATGCATTTACATGATCCAGCAATCACACTCCTAGGTATTTACTTAGGAATGAAAATGTGCACACACAAAAGCTTTTTTTTTCTCTTGGTGAAGCCACATTAATTTCTTTTTTAAGTGAATTTGACTTTCAGTGCAGTTCCAATTCATGCTTTTAGACATACATGATCTCCAAAATGTTAAAGTAATTTCAGTCAATTGAGCCTTCAATGGCAAAGCTTATAAATTATATTTATTAGTATGGTCAAGATAAGAAAGGAGTTTGGGCTTTGATTATAAAATGCAACGTCTTTCTCTGATTCTCTTGGCTAAACTTTTCTTTTTTCCATTCTTTTCTTTGCTGTCTTCCATCTTTCTGGCTCGAATTTCCCTCATTAAATCAAAAAATACCTTGTCAACATTAGCTCGTGTTTTAGCAGATGTTTCCACATAGTTAACTTTCCACTGATCGGCTCTGGTTTTTGCCTCTTTATAGCTTTATTTTTAATGATCAAAAACTGGAAACAACCATAATCTTCATCATCTGGTGGCATATCCATACAATGATATGTAATTATTCATATAATGAATAGTAATTTTCGACAAACAGGGATGACTTCTTGACATGCAAAAATATGAATCTCATAAAACATTATTCTGAGCAAAGGAAATCAGAGTATGAGCAAAAGATTATGATTCCATTTATATGAAATTCTAAAAAAGACTAATCTCTCATGACAAAACAGAACAGTGACTGCCAGGAGACGAGGTGGGTGTCAAGGAAGGATTAATTGGAATAGGGCTAGGTGATTTGAGGGGATGGAGACGTTCTGTATCTTGATTATGGTGGTGGTTATATGGCCGAATTCATTTGTAAAAGTTCATTGAAGTACACACAACGTGTGGATTTTACTGTGTGCAAATCAAACCTCAGTAAAGTTGATTTTAAAAACAGAAAAATATACATCTTCATGTCTCATATAGAATAATGTTTCCTAAGGGCAGGAGCTTTAACTATTTTGATCAAAGTTGTATCCCTACCATAAAAAGCAGTGGTTGGCCTATAGTAGGTACTCACTAAATACACTGAAGATAAGAATATAGAAAAGAATGACAGTAAAACAGAAATTTATATTGTTTCTCCAAAAGCATTTGATGATCTTTTCAGGGGCCGTAAGAAATCTAGAAAAGGATGAACTGACTGCATCTGAGTTATTCAGTATTATGTGTAGATTGTGACAAAACCAATACAGCACACAAAAAAACAAACAAAGCAAAACACCAAATTTTTGAAATAAGACTGCATCCAAAATAACTGAAAAATAAAAGTTAGAAAGAAAAGAAAAAGAAAAATCATCAGAACAGAGTAGCCAAGTGAAACAGGATTTTCTTAATTTCTTTACTAAAACCATAATTTATTTGAAATTCAAATTTATTTTCACAACTTCTAATTATCTCTCTGCTTTAGAAACCATTTTCCCTGAGAAGGGAAAGATACAGTAATCCAATAAAGAGTTATAAAAAAGTTAAAGTAAACTTCTGTGTTAAGGGATAATGTATAAGTATCCTCTGTATGATGTTTCTAGTTATATTTTTCTCACACATTAAATAGTTGTTCCT
Organism: Neophocaena asiaeorientalis asiaeorientalis; assembly: GCF_003031525.2. NCBI lineage: Eukaryota > Metazoa > Chordata > Mammalia > Artiodactyla > Phocoenidae > Neophocaena > Neophocaena asiaeorientalis. The sequence goes on along the minus strand of NW_020174042.1, from coordinate 5,489,155 downwards.
ACTACCAATTACTACTGATCACCACTGTTAATCAGTCCTATTGTTTTGTTTTAAAAACAGCATTTAAGTAACAGAAAATTAAATACAGAATATACAATTTCAAATATCTATTTTTCATAAATTTATGTTTAAGACATATGTGTATATTTATTATACATCTTTTTTCCTATGTGGCTGTGTCCTGGATTGACAATCTAAAAAGATAGTCACCCCACTTCACTGAGTGAATACACCATAATTTATTCAACCAGTTCTCTGTTGATGGACATTTAGGTTGTTTGCAGGGTTTTTCCATTATAAATAGTGCTACCATGAATAGCAGTGTACGTATGCCTTTTCATAATATTGCCAGTGTATCTTTGGGATAAATTCCCATAAGCAGCATTTGGGGTCTAAGAATACGTGCACATGTAATTTTGCTATCGCCAAATTCCCCCCATTAAGTGTCCCCTCCCCACAATTAGCAACGTATGAGAGTGTTCCCTTTTCCATAACCTCATCAATACAGTATGTGGCCAAACTTTTGGAATTTTCCCAAACTGCTAAGTGATAAAAATGCTATCTCAGTATAGTTTTAATTTGTATTCTCTTATCATGAGTGAGGTAGAAAATCTTTTTATCTTTTTAAGGACAATTTGCACCTTTCTCTGTGATCTGTCTGTCCTCATCTCTAGCCCATTTGTCTATGGGATTGATTATTTTCTTTTTCTTTTAAGATGCTCTATATATTCACTTTTTATTTAAGTTGAAATTTTTTAAACCAATGTGTCATTTGTCTTTTTACTTTGTTTTTGGTTGTTTAGTTTTTGTTTTGGTTTATTTTTTTATTTGCTATTTGAAAATATTTTTTAGTCAGAGTTATTAATAAAGATGTCATTTAGAACATGGGAATTATTGAGATCACATAAGAAGATGCTATTAAGAGGGAAGTGGGCTTAAAATTGAGTCTGAGGAACCTCAACATTTAGAGATCAAGTAGAGGAAGAGGATCCAGGACGCTGAGAACAAAGGCTGAAGCAGGAGAAAAACCAGGAGAGTGGTTCACTGAATCTGAAAGAGATGTTAACGCCGAATTATCCCTTTAATAACAACACGCATACATAACTTATAACACTGCTTTCTTTATAAGAAAATCTTTTCAAAATTCCTTTTTATGGATGATTTTCAAGCAGTTTCCTGGGACCTATCAAGTCAATTTTTTACAAAAAAAAAGATTAACTACATAGGTAGATTACTTACAAGGCCATCAATAGTTGTCTAATGCATAAATATTGAAACTTAAACTTCTATCAAAATGGGAAATGAGCATAGAAGACATATCAACCAGTTGCAGATAGAATATGAAATTAATGAATTAGAAGAGAAAATGAGAGAAGAAATAGTGAAAAAGTACGAATTAGATAAACTTTAGATGCTAATTGAAATATTGTAAATAATTTGACTATTGAGCAAATCTGATGACTGACTGGATATTTGATATTACATTTTTAAAAATTTAGGTAGTATAATGGTATTGTAGTAATCTTTTAAAAACATCAGTCTTAATATTTTTAAGAGATGCATACTGAAATATTTATAAGTGAAAATATTTGATGCCTTGTATTTGCTTCAAAATCATCCAGTGGGTTTGGAGGTAAATGGATAGAGGGAATAAGATTTGTTGATAATTATGGAAGATATTGATGGACATAACAGTTCATTATACTGTTCTCTCTACTTTTGTGTATGTTTAGTTTTTTCATAATAAAAGTTTTCTTGAAGAAAGAAATTAGTAGCCAAGTATCTGTCCCTAACGGCTTTATCTCATTGAAGGACAAAATGGTTTTTATTCTTCTGTATTACCATAGTCCTAGCAATATGAGTAACATGAAACATTGCAACAAGTATGTTGCTACAAAATAAAACATGTTGGTGTGGAAACTGCAAAGTAAATTGGGAAATTTAAAATTGTCTTCCCTTAAATGTTACACTAAAGAGTTACTGTTCAGTGACCTAAATTCTTTAATGTTTTTTAAAATTTTACTACCATAACCATTGGGTATTTTTCTTGTTATAAAACCAATATAAAAAATTACTCATGCATGTAAGCCAGCATATAAAAATCGCCCATAATCCGAGACTGAAAGATGACCTTTGTTTATACTGTTCATTCATTTTTCAGGCATATATATGCTTTTATTTTGTTTTGTTTATTAAAAGTGGATTCTCATTGTACATATTGCTTTGTATTCTATTTAACTTCCAAATGAGCTATTTCTTTCACATTAATAAAAAGTATTGTGGAACATTCAGACACACAAGTATTTTTTCCCCTCATAGGATTCTTTTAAATCTTACTCATATCTGTGTTATTTCTCCTTTGTGATTTTCTGATCTTGAACATTTTTTTTCCTTTTCAGGTTAGTAAGAAGTTTAACTCATATAATTTTTCTGTTTGTAGGTTTTTCCCCAAAAAAACAGCTTTTAAAGTTTTGTCCTTTTTGTATGTTTTCTAACTAATTAATTTCTTATTTTTCCTCATTAATGCCATCTCAGGCTCTGTTGGTAGTCCTCTTCTAGTTTCATAAGATAAGTTTCATAGCAGCACTGTTTACAATAGCCAAGACATGGAAGCAACCTAAATATCCATCGACAGATGAATGGATAAAGGAGATGTGGTATATACACACAATGGACTATTACTCAGCCATAAAAAAAGAATGAAATAATGCCATTTGTAGCAACATAGATGGACCTAGAGATTATCATACTAAGCAAGTCGAAGACAAATATCATATGATATCACTTATATATGGAATCTAAAATATGACACAAAAGAACTTATCCACAAAACAGAAACAGACTCACAGACATAGAGAACAGACTTGTGGTTACCAAGGGGGAGGGGGGTGGGGAGGGATGGATTGGAATTGTAGGATTAGCAGATGAAAACTATTATATATGGAATGGATAAAAAACAAGGTCCTACTATATAGCACAGGGAACTATGTTCAATATCCTGTGATAAACCATAATGGAAAGTAATATGAAAAATTATATGTATATGTATAACTGAATCACCTTGCTGTACAGCAGAAACTAACACAACATTGAACTTCAATAGCAACTGTACTTCAATAAAATAAATTTTAAAAATAAGATGAGTAGTTGGTTCCTTTAATTTTCATTCTTTGTATTTGATAATGAGAAAATGTCAGATGCTTTTCCAAGAGGTGATGAGTAGTTGGTTCCTTTAATTTTCATTCTTTGTATTTGATAATGAGAAAATGTCAGATGCTTTTCCAAGAGGTCCTTTCGGTTCCCTAAATGTTTCTTATAATACTATCTTCCACATATGCATTATCTTCTGATAACATAAATAATAACTTTCTCTTCTCCCTCCATACCTTATTTTTTTCTAATTTTTTCAGTCTCTGTCTTTCATATGAGAAATTTCTTCAGTCTGGTGATTGTTGGCTAGAAGTTCATATTGAAGCATGGTGTTTCAGAGAGCAGCTCTCAGGGTTTGTGCTTCCAGGAAGGGCTTGTCAAACGTTGTCTTCACTATGAGAAGACCTGGCTGGGCCATTCAGTTGGTGAATCTTTGACAGCATCAACTTTGTGTCTTGTGTCTTAGGCTGGTCTTGTTTCTCAAAGGTGCTTCTGATCCAGGGCCTTCAGGTGTGGCTGTGCAAGCCTGGGCACTGCACACCAGGGGTGTCTTTCACATAAATTGTGTGTACGTAAGGCTCCCCCAGAGCTGTGCAACTTAGCAGTTTTGCTCCAAAAATCTACTAGCTGAGTAGCCATTTGGAGTGGAGGAAGAAGACTGGGAGATGAGGGAGGGAGAATCAATATCCATTATAATATTTTCACTTAATCTCCCTTTTTCATAAGCACCCCCTTTGCCAGAGATTCCTTTACATTTTCCAGTCTTCCATAGGGATTGAGGAGGGGCTGTCACAGCCTCCCCATTAGGGAGGTGATGTCAGGTCCTGGTACTTCTGAAACATATTCCCCTTCTTTTAGCCTCATCCTAACCTCCACCTTGGGAGGTAGCTGGTTCCATCTGTTCCTGGAAATTCTAGGTGTTTCTGTGGTACAAAATGGGTGGTTTCTTGGGTTTCCCCATCACTGGCTCATGATCTAACTCTCTTGGGTCCACTATGTAAGTGCCCTCATCCATCTGCTTCATATCATCAAAGGCATTGTCTTTTCTTCATCCATTTCTTTTGTCCTTGTGAGTGTGTGCCTTTTCATCTTCATTTTGTGGAGGTTTATACCTGTTTCCAGTCCTCCACATTTAACAGGAAGTCTGAGGAAGGGATCTGGAGCAAGTTTCTTGAACATGCTAAATTCCAGTGTCCTCATTCGTAAAGCAATGACTTTACATTGCTTACAGAGTTGTGAGAATCAAAGTTTAGAGAACTGTAAAATTACATAATGTAATCCTTTTTCTCATTCCTCTGATATCTCAGTTCTCTAGTGCTACTTGACTACATGGTCTAGAAAGTTATTTATCTAGTACTGAAAATAAAGTTCCAGGACTTCACTTTTGTCACACCCAGATTCATGTCTGCTTATTCCATTTTTAAACATCTTTGAGGAAAAGGACCTTTATTTTATACGCTCATCTGTTCAAAAATCCATTTCAGGGCTTCCCCGGTGGCGCAGTGGTTAAGAATCTGCCTGAAAAGGCAGGGGACATGGTTTCGAGCCCTGGTCTGGGAAGATCCCACATGTCATCGAGCAATTAAGCCCGTGAACCACAACTACTGAGCTTGTGTGCCACAACTACTGAAGCCCGCGCGCCTAGAACCCGTGCGCCTACAGCCTGTGCTCCACAACAAGAGAAGCCACCGCAAGGAGAAGCCGGTGCACAGTGACAAAGAGTAGCCACTGCTCGCCTCAACTACAGAAAGCCCGTGCACAGCAAAGGAGACCCAACGCAGCCAAAATTAAATAAAATAAATTAATTAAAAAAAAACCATTTCAGTGACTTGAGTTTATAAAACTATAAAGGCACTCATGCTTCAGTTTCAGCACTTTGCAGAAGTACTTTTTAGTTGCCTAAAATGCAGCCATTCAGAAGCTTGAAGATTTATATTAAGCCTCTTATGATTATCAGCCCTGACATAAAATGTAAAACCACCTTTATTCTAAACTAAATTGAACCAAAAATGTAGATGCTTACGTGAGACATATAAATTTCTCCCTATCCTTTAGACATGACTTTTCTTTTTTTATATATTTATTTTTAAAAATTATTTATTTATGTATTTATTTTTGGCTGCATTGGGTCTTCGTTGCTCCGTGCGGGCTTTCTCTAGTTGTGGCGAGCGGGGGCTACTCCTCATTGCAGCGCAGGGACTTCTCATTGCAGTGGCTTCTTTTGTTGCCGAGCACGGGCTCTAGGCGCGTGGGCTTCAGCAGTTGCGGCGCTCGGGCTTAGTAGTTGTGGCTCGTGGGCTCTAGAACACAGGCTCAGTAGTTGTGGCGCCTGGGCTTAGTTGCTCTGCAGCATGTGGGATCTTCCTGGACCAGGGCTTGAACCCGTATCCCCTGCAGTGGCACGTGGATTCTTAAGCACTGCGCCACCAGCGAAGTCCCTAGACATGACTTTTTAAGAGCTATAAATGGTCATGTTTACCTTTTAGAAAAGAAGTATGAAATAGTACTTTAACCTGCACTGTCCCTAGACATCTGAAGTCCTTGGAGAATTCTGTCAAAGGTAAAAAAACATGTTTGGGTGACCCAAATGTAGAAAATCATGAGAAGAATGTTGTTATTTATAGAATAGCAATATTTCCATCTTTGTGTGCCAGATAATCTTTAAAGTATACTTTAGCACAAACAAAAGAAATTTATATTCATTGGTAATATTAAGTAGGAATATAAAACAAGAAGTTAATAATATGATTCATTCAAAACTGGAAGGTAAAGTAGCCAAAAAGAATGCAAAATGAAATCTACTCTAGCAATCTTTCTTACAAAATTTTTACCAAAATTATTTGAAAATAATCCAGATAAAATATACTGGTAAGGGTGTAGGAAAAAAAAGATCTGTTACAAACTAAGATTGGCAATTTTGCAGTACTGTTCTATTCTTTTTCTCCTTAGAGGTCTTCAAGAACTAGGAATGTCCTTAGGGACATTTAAGAGCTAGATAATGGCAATATATGAAATTTAGGGTTATCATTATAATGTCAACACACGAGTGGTAGAATACCTGGAGTTGTACTAAAAGATTCAAAGGAGCATCACAAATTCAAGGTTCTTCAAGAATCTAAGGTATGAGAGACACCGTTCTACACACATATATTACAACCAAACAGATGCAATTTAAAAATGTCTGCAAGCACTCCTCTTCTTTCCTTATTTGCTCATCCTTCCTGGAAATTAAAGTAGACTGAGCAAGATAGGACATGTCTATTTCTTAGGATTTTTGTATACAATTTTCACTTCTGCACATCCTTTTTGTTCTGCTAAGAGCAGATTGCATTCATGTTGTAGACTCTGTCTCCACAACACAGACCTATATGATTCTTTGCATCTTCACATGGTGCTGGTCTCTCTTTACTCCATATGAGAAAAGTACAAAGAAGAAAAATTACCTCTTTTACCATCACTGCATTACAAACTCTTATTTTTTCAGTTCTGTAACTTTTTGATTACTTTATGTAACACAAATACTCATTAAGTGTCTTTTTTTTGTACCATGTTCTCTTATATGCAGTGGTGATATCTCTGTATGTAAGACAAATAAGATCCCTGCTCTCACAGAAGTTATAATTTATGAAGCTAAATTATTCTGGTGTTTTATTATAAAGCAAGTTTAGCAAATTAGAGGTAACTGAGAAGAAAGAAAAGCAGGAAACACTAATTCATGCCAAACACAATTATTGTTAGCATTTTTATCTCTTTGTTTCTATATTTTTTTCTTCTGCCAGAATTTGTCGTTGTTTTCCCTTTTGGGTGAATGGCTGCGGGGAGAGAGAGGTGTTGTTTAACATACTAGGTCCTACATTTTTGCACTTGTGAATATGTGTCCATGTAACTGCATAATTCTCATGGCCATCATTTTGATAGTCTATAAAGCTCACATGTTTATTATTTCTTGGCACGGGCAATTGGGTAATACCTCAGGTAGACATATCCCATCCTTAGGAATAACTGGTCTACCCTGGAGTTTGTGAGAAATGCTCCTTATAGCTCCAAATGATCTTTTAACTTCAGACTTGTTGATCAGAGGTCACTGGGTCTATAACAGACTCACACGGAAAGGAGACCTGTATTTATGCTATTGACCAATGCTATGACACACTTTCCCATAGAAATAACATGATGAATAATCTTCAATTCCTAGACCAGTCCAGATCATGAGGATTATGTTTTTTTCTTTTGTTGTTGTTGTTTGTTTGTTTTTTGCCTATGATGTACTTAGTGCACTCTTGGCATTATGCTTCTTCAAAAATTTAATTGGCTTCGAGCACCAGAATCATAAACTAAACCATTGTTATCAAATTGGTACTAGGTGAAAATATGTTCAGCATTACAAATAACTGCCATACAAATGAATTTTTGGAACGTGACTTATTTATAAAGTGTTGACTGACATAGCAATGTTATTTTTCCTTGTTAAAGGGAATAATTGTCAATGGATAGAATCAACTGTGTTCATCTATTTATTTCATCCAGATACAATGCAGTTGGGTCATCTTTGCTTGAAAAACAATCTCTGGCTTTAGTGATATTATTTGAAATAGTTCAGATAACAGGACCTAGAATTTAGTCCTCAAATCCCAAATGTGGGCAAAGAATTATCTAGGTTTCTGAGGGTGTGCCAAAATAAAGGCATGACCCTCAACTAGCTTCTGATTTCAAGGAAGAGAGTTGCATGTTAACAACTAAGTACAACCGTGAGCCAGAATGAAGGAGAGTGCCACAACAGTGGTAGAAGCTTTGAAGAAAGTAAAAAGACCTCAAATAATGGAAGAAAATTTTTGTAAGTTATATATCCAATGTGGGACTTGTATATAGAGTATATAAAGAACTACTACAGGGCTTCCCTGGTGGCGCAGTGGTTGCGAGTCCGCCTGTCGATGCAGGGGACGTGGGTTCGTGCCCCGGTCCGGGAAGATCCCACGTGCTGCGGGGTGGCTGGACCCGTGAGCCATGGCTGCTGAGCCTGCGCGTCCGGATCCTGTTGCTTCGCAGCGAGAGAGGCCACAGCAGTGAGAGCCCCGCGTACCGAAAAAAACAAAACAAACAAACAAACAAACAAAAAAAGAACTACTACAACTCAATAATAAAAAGACAAATGATTCAGTTTAAAGATAGACAAAAGATCTGGACAGTTGATGTGAAAGAAGATTTTTTGCACATAGCTGCCTCCCTTGCATCATTTCTGTCTCAGCTCAATGATCCCCTCCTCAAAGGCCTTCTCTGACCAATTTGTATTGCTTTCCTATATCACTCTCTATCCTATCATCCTGTCCCATTGCCTAATCACTATTTGAAATTACCCTGTTTTCATTTGCTTAGTTATTTATCCTGCCTCCCCGCAAGAATGTAATCTCCCCAAGCACAAGGATTGTACCCATTCTGTTCTCTGCTCTGTCCCCAGTGCTTGGAGCAGTGCCTGTCTGGCAGATATCAAATTTGTTGAGCAAATTAATAAATTATGAAGTGTCAAAAGGATAGTCAGCTAAATTAATTATCTATACATAGGAGGTTGAGTGAATCTCAAAGTTTCATTGAAATATTTGCTTTAAAATATTAAATTCCAAAAATAATTAACTTGTAATTATTTGTAGAATGCAGTGCAGGCATCAGATAGAAATACATGGTCTTTTCTAATCCCAAGATGCCATTATCCAAATATGTGTTGTCAGTTCCTGAGATGGCTTTCCTACATTGCATAGCTACATTTGGCAAAAGCACCAACATTTGTATGCAAATCCAACATTCTCCCTGTCTATTTCTTAGAAATTTATATGCTGAGTCTCTCCAAAGGTAGAGAGACCAGACAGAAAGTATGTGGCTTGAATGAGAGTTGCTTCAATTTCAGGCAATTTTTATTCTTAATCAACAGAAGTTACTCACTCATTTTCCTCTAGAAATGAAATTCTCTTCCTTTCAATCCTCTTTTCTTTGAAAGAGCAATCCCCATGACTGAGACAAACGTACATGTCCAAGAACACTGAAATCATTCTATGGTAAAATCAATGTTTCATTTTCAGTAATTCATCTAATAGTTTCTCTTTTTAGTATACATTGTAAATTTTAGTACATGTAATAAATTGGGTTGTCAAAAATACTTCCCTGTTTTTCAAAACACCTCAATAAGTAAGAAATAAATTAAGAAAAATATTGCTGGGAATTCCCTGGTGGTCCAGTGGTTAGGACTCCATGCTCTCACCGCTAAGGGCCCGGATTCAATTCCTGGTCACGGAACTAAAATCCCAAATCCCACAAGCCACATGGCATGGCCAAAAAAAGAAAAAAGAAAAGTATTGTTGCCCATATTATATAGCTAGCTAGCTCATATATTCTTGATCAAAGGTAAGGTTAGCATATACTAATGAAGTCAATGCCCATTTCTTAGCTTATTCATTAGTTCCAGTTTCTTTTCACTAAGTCCATTATTGAATAGCCAGTGAAATACAGAATCATCCATCAGCTTATGTTTTATTATTTGTTAAAATTAGGCTAGGTTGATGAAAATTAGGCTAGGTGTCTTTCCCCTCTGGTAGATTTTCTGCCACAAGCTTCCAAAAGAAAAAATAGGTTTCTTCTCAAGCATCATATCTTTGGAACTCGTGCTCTCCCACGACACCTCACCCCAGGCCTCTGTTTAGAATTTAAGAACTATGTCAGCGCCGTGTTGGAGAGTCTCCATAGGACTGTACATAGGTAGGTAGGTGGGGGTAAAGTTACAGCCTATTAGATGTTCTCAGGCCAGCCAGTTTACACCCTTAACTTCAATTTTATTGCTCTATCTTAAAAGTTAGGAAAGAAACCCTGGGTTAGAACTAGGAGTTCTATTCTACATTCAGGGTTCAAAAACCACCGTCGTGGGCACTGGTTGATTCATCCACCTCCATTCAATCTCAGATAAATAGTTGGAAGTCAGTTGCAGTAGTTCTATTTCTCTTCCAAAGTGGAGTGATGAAAAGTTTCTTGGGTTGCTGTTAACAGTTGGAATAATGAATGTCTTCACTGTTTTTTTTTAAAAAATTAATTTATTTATTTTTGGCTGTGTTGGGTCTTCGTTGCTGTGCACAGTCTTTCTCTCTAGTTGCAGCGAGCAGGGGCTACTCTTTGTTGCGGTGCGCGGGTTTCTCATTGCGGTGTCTTCTCTTTGTTGTGAAGCACGGACTCTAGAGCACAGGCTCAGTAGTTGTGGCACACAGGCTTATTTGCTCCGCGGCATGTGGGATCTTCTCTGACCAGGGCTCGAACCAGTGTCCACTGCATTGGCAGGCAGATTCTTAACCACTGTGCTACCAGGGAAGTCCCTGAATTTCTCTATTGTTGAAGCCAGTTTGAGTCAGGGTTTTGTTACACACAGCATAAAGCATTCTAATGCATACAGGTCCCCTAGGAAAAGAGTCCATTGCCATGGTTCCAATTCACTAAGAAGGACCTCAGAGTTCTGGTACCACATAAATCAAATGCTCCATGGAGCATCTTCACCTAGATTCTGAGACCAGTGCCCTCTGAGCCTCAGATAAACCTCTTTGTAATTTCTGGACTGTAGGAGACCTTAGTCTAGCTTGACTTCCTTTGCAGTGGTCCCTGGGGTCTCTGAAAGCTATGACTGGTTTTACTTATTGATTATTCATGCTTTGAGACCAGTTGAATTTCTCCAGGGGTTCAAAGATCCAGTACATTCCAATGTGGCTTCTTCTTAGAAAAGTAATATCCAGCAGTTTCAGTGCTTCTAGATGCATGAGGGGCCGGATTATTGTACCAAAATAATCTAAACCTGCAGGTTGCATTTTATAGTTGCCTATCTGTCTCCATAAACAAATGGTAATGAGATTTACCATCACAACTGAAATTGTTAGCTCTAGTCTGGTAAGTAGACCTAGGGTATCTGAATTTCAGCAAGATGTCTAACAGAGCCTTTTGTGCTGACTTTGTAGAAAAATTGGAGAAAAGTGAGCTGCTTGTTGATTTACATTTGTTATTGCTATTATTGATTCATATTTGATATTAATATTTAAATGCTGAGACTTTCAGAATGCTGATTAATGGATGAACGCCAACTTAAAGAAAGCTCTCCAATCCCTGCTTTAAAGCACTGTCATCAGATATGTTCTATTCAATATTTTTCTCATTGAATAAGATGAAAACACAGAAAGCAGGGCTTCGTATCATTTCCCAATGACATGAAACTAAAGAAAGTGCCAATATGATGGGCAACTCAAGCAGAATCCAAAAATAACTCAGCAAGCTGAATCAGCGAGCCAAACATAGAGGAGGCTGTTTTCATAAACAGTATAAAAAGATGGTGAAGATCATGTAAAAGCTGTTGAAAAGAATTTGGGATATGTAAAAGGAAAAAATAGGTAGCCAATATTTATATATTTGAAGGACTGTCATGGAATTCCATAAAGTAAAACTAGAATGAATTTTTTGGCTCATTAATGAAAGGGCTCTAACGTTTGGAGGCAAAGGAGCTGAATTAGAAAAAATTATCTGCATCAGGACATAGTGATATAGTGAGATTCCTATAGTTTACAAGTTCAAACCATAGCCAAGTGGTTGTATGTATGTATAGATAGATAGGTAGATAGATAGATAGATAGATAGATAGATGGATAGATACTTTATAGATAACTTGGGAGGAGATGAACTCTAAACTCTCTTCCTTGGGGTTTATTTTTTAAGTTAGCCTGTCATTCTTTGTGCTTTAATTGGAGCTTTTAATCGCTTTACATTTATTGTAATTATCGATATATTTGATTTTGTGATTATATATTTGTGTAATTACCACATGATTTATATTTCTTCTATCTGCTCTATGTTTTATTTTCTCTCCATTCTTACCTCTTCTGGATTGATTGCTTTTTAAAAAAATTTTACTTTTATTCTCTATTTGCTAGGAAGTTAGACACATTTTACTCTTCTTTTGCGGCTGTCGTAGAGATTACAACATGCGTTTCTGGCTTGTGGCAGTTATTTTCTTTCAGCCAGTGGAAGAGGCCATTTCATTGTCATCTGACTTCCATTATTTCTACTGAGAAGTAAACTATCATTTTAGTTGTTCATTTTTAAGATGATCTGCCTTTTTTTCCCTCTGGCTTCTTTTAAGATTTTCTCTTTTTCCTGGGTTTTGGTAGTTTTACTCCAATGTTTTTCTTATCCTGCTTCAGGTTTGTAGGACTTCTTGAATTGATTGGACTGATATCTGTACAAGAGTTACTTTGTGTGTCACCCTGGATCCATGCGCTAGCCTTTCTGTCACAGATTCAGGTCAAAGCCCCCAGTTCCACCCCCACCCCTGCCGTCTGTAGTGGCTACTCCCATCCCTTGTCACACTTGGGCACAATCTGCAGTTGTCTCACATCATGCATGCACCATGCACTTTCATATCCTGCCCTGGGGCTTTCCCAGTGTGGCTGAGGTGAGAGATAACATTGTACCCACTGGGCACTCACACACACACAATCCTGAAGTTTATGAGTTATCACCCCTGTGGTGGACTCTACCCAATGCAAGAGGAGAACTGGTGGATAATCTTCTCTTCCTTCTTCCTCCCAACCAGACTGTTGTAATAATAGTTGCTCATGTACCCTCTCTGAAGATGCCCTGTGAGACTAAATAATAAGCTTGTTGTGAGTTTATGGCCACGTTGGTAAAAACACAGTCCTTAATATTTGTACTATTTCCTTCTTTGTCTCACACCACTTTTACCTCCTTCCTGCTCCTGTGGGATAACACTCTCCAATAAAGTGTTAAAACAAATAAGCATTTGCTTCACACTCTGATTTCCTAGGCTATCTGGGTAATAACAATGTCTTCAATCGGCTTGGAAAATTCTCAACTATATTCCCTTCTTCTGACCCATCCTCTTTCCTTTTCTTCTGGAACTCCAGTGGAATGCATGTTAGATTTGTTTTTTCACCATCTCCTCTGGGTTTCTTATTCTCTCTTCCGTAATTTTTATCTATTTTTCTCTCTATGCTTCACTCTGGTTATTTTCTTTTTCTTCTGTCTTATCTTGTAGTAATTCTCTATTCAGCTATGTCAAATTGGATGTTAAACCCACCCATTGAATTCTTAATTTCAGTCACTATACTTTTTCAGTTCTAAAATTTCTGGATACTTCTTTCAAGAAGTCTTCTATGTCATTTCGGTACAGTTTTCAGGGTTTTGTGGGGTTTTGGGGGCTGAATTTTCCATCTTATGTTTTGATTACTTACATATAGTAAGCATGGTTAGTTCCAATATCCAGAATCCCTATGGATCTAGTTTCGTTGCTTATGATTATTACTGGTCTTCATTCATGTTGCCTTGTCTCTTTATGTGCCTGGTTCTCTATGAGTATGTGCTGAACATTTTATTTGAATGAGCCCTAGGATGTTATCTTTCCCCAGAAAAGATTTTCATTTGTTTTGAGCAGGTGCGTATGACCACTGCCATCTTGGATTACTTAATCCAGTTTCAGAGACTAAGATTTTTATGGGCCACCTAAATAACTGGGAGCTACTCTGAGTAAGGGGTGTTATGCTTTTGATTCACCATTACTCTTATGGTACCATCTTTTACGGTATTGGTCCAAAGTGGGGGATTTAATCAGACTTTTCCCTTGGTGAAAATCTTTGTCCCTCTTTTACATGAAAGCTTTCAAAAGCACTAGTCAGACTTTCAAGTGACAAATGTCCCAGAAGGAAATGATTCCAACTGTCAAGATTCCTGTCTTCTCTTGGAAGCAATTCTTTGGCCCAGCAATTCTTTACTACGTTATCTTTCTGGTGCTTTCAAGCAGATGTTTTCTATATTTTGTCCAGCTTTTATGATCATCAATGGCAGTATTAGTCAAGTAGAAGAGAAGCCTAGCCTACAGGTACACTGAGCATCTTCACTTCTGGACTAAAATCAGTATTTCTGATTAGTAAATTTAACTTGGTGCAGGTATTTTTGCTGTATGTATGTTATTTTAAACACTTTATGAACAGTAAAATGGTAGTAATGTGTGACTTTTGATGATAACAGAGGACTTGAACTTCTTAATTTCTCAGAACATAAAAATTCTATCTTAATAATAAACATAAAATTGGAAAATTTTATTTTACCAAGTACATTAAAAAATAATAAAAATTAATGTTAACCATCATCCTTATTTCATAGATGAAAGAATTCTGATACAAAAAATCAGTAAGGACATAATCTCATAAAGGAAGATCCTTTACATTGCATAAATCAGTATTATGTAAAGTTCAGTAATTTGTGTTATTTTTCTCCTTTCATCAAGAATCAGTGAAAATTTGATTATCTGGAAACAGAGGTGTACAGATTGGTGTTTTGGAGCTATTGCCTTATACTATTTAGTTTATTCTCTAAAATGGTATTTTAAAAATAACACAAAAATCTAAATAAAACTTTATTGAATAAAATGCATGTAGGTTACCAATGAAAAGTCTCTCAAAATCACCAGTCTCATGCTAAATTAATTGAAAAACAGATTCTCAATTATGTGCCAACAGAATCAAGCTGGCAATGATCTTTTTGTGCATTGGTAAAGAAATCTGACAAGTATTTTTATACTTTAGGAATACAGAGATGTTCCTAAAAAAGTGGCCACATTGCATCTTCAAGTCAACATGACACTCAGAGCTACAATTTATCAAGTATGAAGAATAATTTAAAATATAGAATATTTTGGAGGTTATTTTCAAAGGATATGACAATAATTTCTAGTGGGTTTTTCAAAAGGACTCTGGTCAAATAATATTTCCTGGAAGACTTTACATTCATAGAGGACAAAACCTAAATAACGTTAATGCAAATTCACACAAGTCTCCATATTTCACAAGGAGAACAAGATGGGTATTTTTGTGAAAGTTTCAACTTAACATCTTATTAAATAAGATCCTTTGAATTTGACTTATGATGCAAAATAAAATTCTCTCTCTCTTTATAGTTGCAGAGGAGATGGTACATCACTTTTATTTTTTAAATAGACTTTTAGTTAATTATGAGGATTTAAATTAATTAGCATGTTTTTAAAAAGGCTATTTTTTGAGTTTACTTCCAGATATAGAGAAAGGATGAATAAGATATTACCTACAAAACAACGAAATAAGGAGCTTATGGCATTTTTATTTGCCAGTCTCTCAGTTTTGTTCTTTTTTAATCAGATTTAAATCTGCATGAGATCTCTTAACATTTGAGCTTCAGATTTGCTTTCTCTTAAATACAAAATGGGCGCTTTTCAATCCTTAAAAGAAAGCTTTTGATGCATTCTTTCAAGACTACAATATATGCAACATTTTCTATTATCACTATATACAGGCTTACCATAGTTCACAATATTGCTAATATTCAATTTTTACCCTTAAATTTCCCCAAAAGTCAACCTGTCTATGTAACTAGGTCCCAACTCTCAGACTGTTGCAATGTAGCAGCTTCTTTTTTTCTATGTGAGGACATGATAATCCTAAACAAATTCTAATTAACAAGAATATTGACTTCATATTTCTTGCCAAATAACAGCACATACTCATCCTTTGTTGACAAAGGTGAAATCTGGAGTCATGAAATTCCAGAGGACACCATAGCAGTAGTGAGCAGATTTTAGATGTAGCCAAGGATTGCTGCCCTGTTCCAAAAAGGCCAGCTTAGTCCTCAATCTTTGAATAAAGTGTAAAACTCCATATGGTATAAATTGTACTATTTTATTCTATCAAACTGTAGTGCTTTATTTATGTCATGGAAGCTGTGAACCTTTTCAATATGGAGAGTTGGGAGATAATTCATGTTGGAGGTATTACAACATGTATGTATAAGGTGAACATATAATTTCTCATCCAAACTGGGATGCTTCTGAGAGTATAAAGGGGTGCTATTAATAATTATACCGAAATATTAGGCGTAAACTGGGATGGTACTGTGCAAACTTAAATCTATAAGGCAAGAAATGGACCAAATGCATGGCAAGTATGGGAAAGCATAGGTTCCACATACAAAATAGGTACCTTTATGAGTTGTAATTTTTTTTCTTTAAGTTGAAATTCCTATCAAAATCCCAATGGCATTTTTCACAGAAATAGAAAAAACAATCCTAAAATTTCTATGGAACCATAAAAGACCCCAAATAGCTAAAGCAATCTTGAGCAAGAAGAACAAAGCTGGAAGCATCATGCTCCCTGACTTTAAACTGTATTACAAAGGTGATACTGCCATCAAAAGAGACACATTGACCAACAGAATAGAGAACCTGAAATAAACTTACACATATATGGTTAACTAATTTTCAACAAAGGTCCCAAGAATATTAAATGGGAAAGGAGAGTCTGTAATAAATGGTGTTGGGAAAACTGGATATCAACATGCAAAAGAATCAAACTGAACCATTATCCATACACAAAAGTCAACTCAAAATGAATTAAAGACTTAAATGTAAAATGAAAACCATAAAACTCCTAGAAGAAACCACAGGGGAAAAGCTACTTGACATTGATCTTGGCAATGATTTTTTGGAATTGACACCCAAAGCACAGGCAACAAAAGCAAAAACAAACAAGTGGGGAAACTGCAAGTTTCATGGCAGGAACAATGTGGAAATATGCAAGGGTCATATTTTTAGCACAGTCTAGGGTCTGTGCAACAATTTTGCAACAATATAGGAACCCAGTATATTCTCAGTGGGATAAAACAGAGAAGTGCCAGTCTGCAAAGTTAGAACTCTGCCATACCCAGCTCAATATTCAGCTACGTGTTTGCCTTCATCTGCTCAGTCATCACATCTATATCATCCCAGGTGAAAGACAAAACATCTCAGTGATCCTTCACACAGTGATGAATGATGTGTAACAACAGGTACAGAAATTAGAGAGGCTTACATTTTTTTGTACACTGATATGACAATCAAAAAATGTATTATTATTGCATTCTTAGGCTACCAAATCATGCAAACAGTCACAGTTACCAGTTTGGGCCCATCATTTTTAGTGAAGGTCAATTTTACTCTTTTCTTGACAGAGAACCCTGTTCATCTTAAAATTGCAACTTAAAGTCCAGGTAGAATGCTGCTTAGTATTGATCAAGTATCAAGGTACTGGATTACTGAAACACACTTTTAATTCCAGTAATGATCTTTGTTCCAATCTTTGTCAATACAAAAGAGAGGATTAATAAACTTGTTCAGTCTTGGCATTGTGTAAAAGTTCCCCATGGGCTTCCTTGGTGGCATAGTGGTTGAGAGTCTGCCTGCCGATGCAGGGGACACGGGTTCGTGCCCTGGTCCGGGAAGATCCCACATGCCGTGGAGCGGCTGGGCCCGTGAGCCATGGCCGCTAGGCCTGCACATCTGGAGCCTGTGGTCCGCAACGGGAGAGGCCACAACAGTGAGAGGCCCGCGTACCGCAAAAAAAAAAAAATAGTTTCCCAGTAAGGACTAATGAAAATGAATACTAATCAGTTTCTGACCAAAAAATGTTTAGCAGTAAATCAGGCTACCTCAGAAAGTTTTGTGACATCTGGTCCCAGTTCATGGACAAGTGGGGCAGCTTTGACAATACTGTAGAGCAATTACAAAAAACAGAAACAAAAACTGGGGATGGGAGCCTACCAATCTTACCTAATTATTTCTAGCATTTCCCTCTTGGATTCTGAGCAAGGAAGGGAGTACACCTTTGTGTTACCAAGTGGCCATCGGTGTGCACCAAAGACAATCTGGGTGCAAGGACAGCCTGTCGGTTTTCTGATTTTGGAGAATAGCTAACATGTTTAAGGACAAAGAATGGCTAGAGCTGTGACTGGATTATTGATGAGAGTAACAACATTTTATAACAACCACAGCAGAATGTGACATGCTATTAGGAATTTTTATCTTGTCCAAAAGTAAGGAATCTTTAGAGGTTTTTTTGGTTTTGTTTCTTTGCTTTATTTTTGGCAACTGTATATGGACATGAAGGCAAAGGACCCAGTAGCATAACTAGAGTCAGTACAAATATTAACAGATTTTTGAAAAGTGAGATTATACATATGGGTCTAACAGTAAGTTCTGCCACCTGGGAAGATTGCACAAAAGGCAAAATGAATTTTTCACTAAATCATGTTGAAACAGACTGCAAACTCAGTGATGCAATCCTCTGAACTCCCAGTTGTCTCTTCTGCATTACGTTTGAGTTTATTCATTAATTTTTATGTGTCCTGATATGTATTTATAAATAACATGTATATAGTCATATCAAGGAATGTTTAAATGACAGTTAAAAGCTTTAAAACTTTAGTTTTCAAAAAATATAATAGATCTTTCCAAGCATATATAAGATAATGATTAAAATGCAATGATTGTACCATCATAATTTAAGTGTTATGAAGAAGAAATAAATTTATATCTGTCCAAAAATACATAGTTAAAAAGAGAAAAACACAGACTAGAGGCTTGTGTTTCTGGGATGATGGAGTAGGCATACTTTTCTTGATCCCTCTCACTAAGTACAAATAAAAACGCTGAAAATTATACATAAAATAAACATAAGAAGACTCTGATATGTGGAGAGAAGAAGGCAGACCAGCTAGGAGCCACAGGGTCCAAGGAACAACATGGCAGTAAGTTCTTTGGGTTTCCTTTTGGCCTCATATATCTCAGACTTGGAGCTAAAGAAGTCAGCAACTTGGAAACATAAAGAAGTCAGCAACTTGGAAACATCAATGCGCACAAACAGAAAGAGCCCCAACCAAAGGCTGCTCTTTCTAGCCAAAGGATAAGGGAAAGGGCAGCTAGGCAAAGCAGAAAACTTTTAGACAATAACCGCTCTATTCCAGCCAAATACCATAGAAAAATACTGTGGCCTCACCCTCACCCACACCAGTAAAATCTGAGGAGAAAGCCTAGACTAGGGTCCTAAACCCCCTGCAGGGGTGGTAGCAGAGAAAGCTGAGTAGGGAGCTGGAAATTTCATTCCAGCAACCAAACTCCTGTGGAGACCACAGAAGGAGTCTGGACTTCTACTCACATCCGGCAGTAACAAGGCACCCTTCCCCCTCCTCACTGGGGAGACTGTCAGTGGAGATCATGTGAGGAGAGGTAACTCCCACCTGCCCAGTAGTACTGAGGTAGCCCCGCCTCAGGTGTCAATGGAGGCCAACTGGGGAATCTGGACATCTACTTCTACCCAGCAGTAATAAGACAGCATCTTCCCCTTCTCCTGCTGAAGTGGTGGCAAAGAAAGCCTCCCAAAACAGAGGGGTTAATTTACATCCAGAGTTTTAATGCATAATAGGAGAACATTCTGTTTTCAAAAAATGACTTATTATGCTAACAACCAAGATCTCAACTGAATGAAAAAGGACAATCAATACATGCCAACACGATGTGACAGAGATGTTAGAATTATCTGACAAAGATTTTAAAGCAGCCATGATAAAAATGCTTCAATAAGCAATTATGCACACATTTGAAACAAATGAAAAGATTGAAAGCTTCAGCAAAGATATTGAAAATCTCAGCAAATAAAGATATAAAGAACTAAAAGAAAATGTTGGAACTGGAAAACACAGTAACCAAGTAAAAAGCTTGGTACAGGTGCTGAACAGCAGAGTGGAGGGGACAGAGGAGAGAATGAGTGAACTGGGAGATAGAAAAATAGAAGTTACTCAATCTGAACAATGGAGAGAAAATAGGCTGAAACAAAGTTGGCAGCATCTCAGGGACTTGTGAGACTATGACAAAAGATCTAACATTTGTGTCATTGGAGTCCTGGAGGGACGGGAGGAAGAAGATGGGGCTGAAAAAGTACTGAAAGAAATAAGGGCTGAAAACTTCCCAAATTTGACAAGACACATCAACCTACAGATTCAAGATCTGAGTGAACCCCAAACAGGATAAACCTAAAGAAGTCCACACCAAGACATATCAACCAGCAGGATTTAAATAACATTTACAGAATACTCCACCAAACAACAGCAGAATACATATATTCCTCTTTTCAAGTGTCCATGGAACATAAATCAACAAATTTAAAAGAGTTGGAATCATACAAAAAATCCACACAGAGTGTATTCCCTGACCAGAATGGAATCAAGTTAGAGATGAATACCAGATAGATAACAGGAAAATCTCCAAACACTTGGAAACTAAACACATTTCTAAATAGTCTATGAGTCAAAGAGGAGGTTTCAAAAGCAATTTTAAAATGCAGTGAACTGAATGAAAATGACAATATCCAAATTTGTGAAACATAGCTAAAGCTGTGAGAGGGAAATGTATAGCACTAAATGCATATGTTAGAAAAGAGGAAGTCTCAAATCAATAACCTAAGCCCCCTCCTCAAGAATATAGAAGAAGTAGAGTAAAACAAATCAAAGAAAGCACAAGGAATGGAATAATAAAGATAAGGGCAGAAATCAATGAAATTTTAAAATAGAAAAACAAGAAAATAAAAGAAACGAAGAGCTGGTTCTTTGAAAAGATCAACAAAGTTGATAAATTACCAATATTAAGAAGGAAGCAGAGACTATCACTATAAACCCTGCAGATATCAAAAGGAATACTTTCTCCCCTAAGACTGGGAAATAAGGCAAGAATGTCTGTTTTCATCACTCTTATTCAGCATAGTACTGGAATTTCTAAGTAGTAAGTCCAATGCAATTAAGGCAATAAAAGGAAATAAAAGTTACATAGTTTGGAAAGAAAAAAATAAGACTGTCTTAATGCAGATGACATGATCATCTCCTTAGAAAGTTGATCAAAATACTCCTAGAGCTAATAAGTAAGTTTGGCAAGTTCAGATTACAAGATAAATGTACAAAAATCAATTGTATTTTTATATACTAGCAGTGAACATCTAGACACCAAAATTAAAAATATGATACCATTTACAATTGCTCAAAAAAGGGAAATGTTTAGGTGTAAATTCAGCAAAAATGTACAGAACTCATATGCTGGAAACTACACAGTGCTGATAAGAGAAATCAAAGAGGATCTAAACAAATTGAGAGACATATTGTGTTCATGGATTGGAAGAGTCCACGTAGTAAATGTGTCAATTATTCCCAAACTGATATACAGGTTTAACATAATTTCTATCCAAACCTCACAAATTTTTTTGGTGGATATAGACAAATTATACTAAAATGTATATGAAAAAGCAAAGAAACTAGACTAGCTAAAACAATTTTGAAAAAGAAGAGTAAAATGGGAGGATTCAGTCTACTTGTTTTCGAGACATTATATAGCTACAGTAATAAAAATGGTGTGATATTGAGAAGGGACAGACACATGGATGAATGGAACAGAACAGAGAAACTAAAAATAGAGTCACACAGATATGTCAACTGACTTTTGACAAAAGTACAAGAGCAATTCAATGGAGGAATGATAGCTTCTTCGACAAATGATGCTGGAGCAATTAGACACCCACAGGCAAAAACAAATGAACCTTGGGCTTCCCTGGTGGCGCACTGGTTGAGAGTCCACCTTCCGATAGAGGACATGGGTTCGTGCCCCGGTCCGGGAAGATCCCACATGCCGCGGAGCGGCTGCGCAAGTGAGCCATGGCCGCTGAGCTTGCGCGTCCGGAGCCTGTGCTCCGCAACGGGAGAAGCCACAGCAGTGAGAAGCCCGCATACCGCAAAAAAAAGAAAAAAAAA